>NW_028135688.1:0-254000 GCF_964662115.1 Mustela nivalis
CTGAGGATGCGTCATAATGTTCGTTTGGGTCCATGGAGACCTTGGAATATGCTGGTTGTTCAGTGGCCCTGCGGAACACTCCTACCTGAAGGGTTTGATACATCCCCAGTAAGAAAGCTGCCCATGTGGAGACGAGAGATGTTTGGTTTGGTGCCTCAGAAAAGCCCCATGTGCTGGTCTACGAAAACAGTCCTCTGAGAACGGACACATGGAACAAAGCTAAGGTTCATATTAGGGCCTGGGGGCCTGTCCATTTCAACCTTCTGTCTCTGGGGACACTTTCTGAGAGTCTAAGTGGATATAGTTGCTCCGCTGGTGTCAGAGAGCCCTCATTAGTCCAGGGTGGCCTACACTATTGATGTCCTCAGGGGCCTTGGAGCTTTTCCCTAACCTGTAGGGTTGTGGTCAATGGATTGGGCACACTTTCCTTGGAGAGGGCAGGCACAAACTTTCGCTGTTGCTCCATCGGCCCTAGCCTGGAGGTGTGTGGGTCCAGGCTGTGGGCACAGAAGTCTTAAAACACAAAGTCAGCTTATGAGTGGCGCCTAGGGTATGGCAGGCCGGAGGTACAGCCCGAGAGGGAACTCCTGTGCCTCTGAAACAAGGGCGAGTGGGAGTCGTTCCTTCAGGCTTTTGTCTCTGGATGTTGTGTCCGGGATAGCCGTGGATTGGAGCGGTGGCCTCAGGGACTGTGGACGAGTATCCCTCTCTGGGGATTTGTCCCAGCTCCCAAGAGTTTGGGGTTATTTTGTGGGAAGGGTGGAGTCGTGTTGTCTGGCTCATGTGTCTCTCCAAGAAAGGGATTCCAGATCAGAGCCCCAGGTACGGGCGGGGCGACTGGAAATCTCAAACCCTGGTGAGGATTGGGTGCATAGGGGCTTGGCAAGCCCCATATGCGGGCTCTTTGTCCAGGCCCTGACAGGCCTTTCTTTGACATGGGGCTCATGCTAGGGTCACAGTGTGAATTTGTTCCCAATCAGCACTCAAGTGCTGCTTGGGCACTACCTGAAGGTTTTTATACATCCCCAGTAAGAAAGCTTCCCATTTGGAGACGAGAGGAGTTCTGTTCAGTGCCTCAGGAAAGCCCCATATCCTGTTCTTCGAACCAAAGCCTCTGAGGAGTAACACCTGGAACCCAAAGCAAGAGTTGAGATTATGGCCTAAGGGCCTGTCCGGCTCAACCTTCTATCTCTGTTGACATCTGTGTGCATGCCTTCATGGAGGTAGCTGCTCAGCTTGTGTCCGAATGCCCCTGTGTGTCCAGGGAGGCTCCCAGTAGTGGGATGTCCTCGGGGGCCTTGAGGTTTCTCATATTCTGGAAGTGTGTGTCCAAAGGAATGGACACAGTTTCCCAGGAGAGAGCAGGCACGGTCCTGTTGTATGGCTCCAGAGGACCCAGCCTAGAGGCTGTGTTTGCCAGGACTGTGGGGACTGATGTCTGAAAAAGCAAACTTGGCTCAGGAAGGGGCCAAGGTAATGGCAGGCCTGATCTCCAGTCCGTGAGGGGAGATTCTCTGAATATCAAAGGAGGGCAAGTGGGAGGCAGTTGCTCAGGCTTTTGTCTCTGGGTGTTGCGTTCACAGTGTCCGGTCAGGGTAGGGGTTGCCTCAGGGGCCGAGGAAGAGCCTTCCTCTCGGGGGATTGTCCAAGCTCCCAAGTGTTTGGGTTCATTCTGTGGGAAGTGAAGAGTACTGTTTTCTGCCAGAAAGAACCCCCCAGGAGAGGGACTCTAGAGCACAGCAGTGGGTTCCTTCAACTGGAATACACACCATCTAGTTAGTCCTGTGTGCCTATGGGCATGGCAGGGACTATATGCAGGATCTTCGTCCCGAACCTGACAGGCCTTTCTTTGACATGGGGCTCATGCTAGGGTCATAGTGTGAATTTGTGCCCAAGCAGCACTCATGTTTTGGCGTGGCATCAGGGGCCATGAAGGGTTCCCCACGTGAAGGTGTGACTCCATGTGAAGAACAAGCATTACAGCCATGTGGAATGCAGATTTCTGATTGTGATTCCGATACACAAACTCAGCTTTTTTTGGGGACGTCGGTATGGCAGGCCCAATATACAAACCATGAGAAGAACTCATGAAGATTTGAATATAGAGCGAGTCTGAGGCGCTTGCTCAGGCATTAGTCTCTGGAATTTGTATCAGCAATGGCCGTAGAATGTCGGGGATGCTTCATGGGCCATGGACGAATCTACCTCTATGAGGATTTCGCCCGATTCCCAATTTTTTTTCGTCAAAATGTGGGATGGGAGAACTCCTTTCAGTTTTGTTACCTCAGGTGTCCCACGAAAAGAGGAATTCCAAAGCAAAGCCGTGGGGAAGACTGAAGGGACCACCAGAACTATGGTCGTGGAATTTCTGCGTGACTTCATGGGAAATGGACGATTCTTACTCTCTGGTGGTTTGGCCCCGTCCAAAGAGTTTGGGGTCATTCTGTGGGCTGGAAGAAGTCCGTTTTTTGTTTTTTGTTTTTTTTCTTTTGTTGTTGTTTTCTTTTTTAACCTCAGGTGTCCCACCAAATGAGGGATTCCAGAGTAGAGCCCTGGGGAGGGGCGACTGGACAATCAGAAATCTGGTTAAAAATTGGGGCCTAGGAACATGTCAAGCCCATTATGACATCTAATGGTCCAGCCAAGGAGAGGACTTACTAGAGGAGAGGACTCATGCTAAGGGTCACAATGCGTGTGTATGCCCTCGTCGCACTCAAGAATGGGCAGGGCCTCAGGGTGAATGCTGGTTTCTCCTACACTGAACGTTGGACAACGTGCCAACCACAAGGGTTCTTGCCATGGGTAAGGAGGAGTTCTGATTTCTGCATCACACTCACCCCTGGGCAGTGATTGGAGATAAGGTCTCGGTTCTGAAGCCTGAAAACTGAGGTAGGGAAGAGATGATGACCTAAGGCCATGGCGGGTTTTATGTGCTCAGTGTGCGGTCAGCTTTCTGGGTGTTGGTCAGGAGGTCCGGGCTCAGGTTGTGTTCGACAGTGCATTAGTGCCCAGGTTAGACTATATAATTTGGGTAAGGTCGAGTGCTGTGTAGGTTTATCCTCATTTAAGGTGCCTGGGCAGCTCATGAGGCAATATTTTTTTTTTTTTCTAGAGGGCCGGGAGAGTGTTGCATTGTGGGTCCGGAATTGCCAAATTTTAGGACTTCGGGGCCAGGAGTTTGAGGACAGAAGTGTGAGAAGACAAGCTAGACATGGGTTTCAGGGCGAGGGCACGACAGGTACCCCCTGCAGATCTGAACCAATATCTCATGCTTCTGAAGTCAGAGCGAGGATTAGACGTTGGCTCAGGTTGGAGTTCCTGTGCATGACGGCCGCTTTATGAAGGGAGCGGAATCTCGAGGCCATTGAGGTTTTCCCACGTTGGGAGTTGTGGGATGCCCCCTTCAAGGATTCCTTCTGCGGGACAATTGAGACCTGTTGGACAGCTCCAGGACATCCCATATGGAATGACTCCAGAGCACCGTTCGCGGATGGATGCCTGGGAAGCCCGCCTCGCATTCCAATTGTCTCCTAACAACAAGACAGTTTTGATCTGATGGCTCTGCCGGAGCAACCGGGGTGGCTGAGTTGAAATGGAATTTCCTGAGGATGGGTCCTAATGTGTTTTTGTGTCCATGAGGGCCTTGGAATGGGGCGGTGGCACCGGGACCCTGAAGTACTCTCCTAAGCTTTGTACATGGCTCCCATGCACAGGTTTCCTTGCGGAGACGAGATGAGTTCTGATGGGGGCCTCAGGAAAACCCCTATGCTCGTATTGGAATCAGGCTTTTGAGGACACATGCTTGTAACCCAAAGCAATGGATCCTATTATGGCCTAGGGTCCTGTCTGGTTCAATCTTCTTCTCTGGGGACATCCATCTATGGTATGAGTGGATGTCGATTATCAGCTGGTGTCAGACAGTCCTTGTTTGTTCCGGGCGACCTACACTATTGGGATGGCCTCAGGGACTTTGGAGGTTTCTCCTAATTTGTACGATTTTGGACCATGGAATGGGCAGAATTCCCATGGATTGGTAGGCAGAGTCCTAATGTGTGGCTCCAGGCGCCCAGCCTGGAGCGTGTGTGGCCCAAGACTTTGAGGACAGAAGTCTGAAAACACAAACTCAGCTTAGGTTTGGGGACGTAGGTATGGCAGGCCCGATCGACAAACCATGAGAAGAAAGGCCACTGAGTGGCCTTACTTGAGGACTGGGCTCAGCCTGAGGGTCACAATGTGTGTTTGTGACCAATGTGGCCCGCGAGCATGGGCGGGGCCTCATGGGCCACACTGGTTTCAACGACACTGAACGTTGGACAACATGCCAACCACAAGGTTTCTTGCCATGGGGAAGGAGTTCTGATTTCTGCATCACCTTCAACCTTGGGCACTGATTGGAGATAAGGTCTAGGTTCTGAAACCTGAAAACCGAGGTTGGGAAGAGATGACGACCTAAGGCCATGGCGGCTGGATGTGCTCAGTGTGCGGCCAGCTGTCTGGGAGGGTCCAGGGGGTCCAGGCTCAGGCTGTGTCAGAAAGGGCATTAGTGACCTGGTCTGCCTATGTATTTGGGGTAATGCCAAGGTCGGTGCAGGTTGATCCTCATTTGGGGTTACCGGGTAGCCCCAGAGGACAATGTTTTTCTTCTGGAGGGCAGGCAGAGTGCTCCATTGTAGTTCTGGATTTCCAAATGGAGGGCTTGTGGGCCAGTAGTCTGACGACAAAAGTCTAAGAACACAAGCTAGGCTTAGGTTTCTTGGTGAGGCTATGGCAGGCACAATCTACAGACCTGAATCGAGATCTCGTGCATCTGAAGTCAGGGCGAGGATCAGACTATCGCTCAGGTTGGAGTTTCTGTCCCTGATGGCCCTTCATGAATGGGGGGGCATCACGAGGCCATGGGTGTTTTCCCACTATGGGAGTTGTGAGAAGCTCCAAACTGCAGAGAGTCTTCTGCAGGACAATTGAGACCTGTTGTTTGGCTCCAGGCCAATGATTCTGAGCAGGGTTCTAAGGATGGATGGCTGGGTAGCCCACCTCGCATACCAATTGTCTCCTAGCAACAAGACAGGTTAGATCTCCTGGATCTGTGGGCAGCTACCGAGGATGCTGAGTTGAAATGCACACCCCTGGTGATGGGTCCTAATGTGATTTTGTGTCTATGGAGACCTTGGAATGAAGCGGTGGCACTGGGGCCCTAAAGGGTTCTCCTAAACAGAGGCTTTGACACAGCTCCAACGTGCAAGTTTCCCATGCGTAGATGAGATGTTTTCTGATTGGTGAATTAAGAAATAGCTATATGCTGCTTTTGAAATCCAGGCTCTGAGGAGAGATGCCTGGAAATCAAGCAATGGATCTGATTAGTGCCTAGGGGCCTGTTCTTTCCTTTTTACCTCTGGGGACATCTGTCTATGGGTCTGAGTGCAGGTTGGTGCTCATTTGGGCTCAGATTGCCCCTGTTTTTCCTGGGAAGCCACCACTTTTCAGATGGATCAGGGAATTTGGAGGTTTATCCTATTAGAAGGGTTGTGGCCATTGGAATGGGCACAAACAATTCCCTTGGAGAAGGCAAGTACATTCCTCAGGTTTGGCTCCAGGGGCCTGAGCCTGTAGGTTGTGTAGGCCAGTGCTGTTTAGACAGTTGTCTGAAAACAAACTCAGCTTAGGTTAGGGGACGTAGGTATGGCAGGCCCGATCTACAAAACATGAGAAGAACTCTTCAGGATATGAAGAAAGTGCGAGTCTGAGTCGCTTGCTCAGGCTTTTGTCTCTGGATTTTTATCAGCGATGGCCGTGGAATGTCGGCCAGGCCTCATGGGCCATGGACGAATCTTCCTCTCTGAGGATTTGGCCCGATTCCCAATTGCTTTTCGTCAATCTGTGGGATGGGAGGACTCATTTCAGTTTTGTTACCTCAGGTGTCCCACCAAAAGAGGAATTCCAAAACCAAGCCGTGGGGAAGACTGAAGGGTCAACCCGAACTATGGTTAAAAATTGGGGCCTAGGGGCATGGCAAGCCCAATATGCTATCTCTTCATCCAGCCACTGAGTGGCCTTACTTGAGGACTGGGCTCAGCCTGAGGGTCACAATGTGTGTTTGTGACCAATGTGGTCCGCGAGCATTGGCGGGGGCTCATGGGCCATACTGGTTTCAACGACACTGAACGTTGGACAACATGCCAACCACAAGGTTTCTTGCCATGGGGAAGGAGTTCTGATTTCTGCATCACCTTCAACCTTGGGCACTGATTGGAGATAAGGTCTAGGTTCTGAAACCTGAAAACCGAGGTTGGGAAGAGATGACGACCTAAGGCCATGGCGGCTGGATGTGCTCAGTGTGCGGCCAGCTGTCTGGGAGGGGCCAGGGGCTCCAGGCTCAGGCTGTGTCAGAAAGGGCATTAGTGCCCTGGTCAGCCTATGTATTTGGGGTACAGCCAAGGTCGGTGCAGGTTGATCCTCATTTGGGTTTACTGGGTAGCCCCAGATGACAATGTTTTTCTTCTGGAGGGCCGGCAGAGTGCTGCATTGTAGTTCTGGATTGCCAAACTGGAGGGCTTGTGGGCCAGTAGTCTGACGACAAAAGTCTGAGAACACAAGCTAGGCATAGGTTTCTGGGTGAGGCCATGCCAGGCACAATCTACAGACCTGAATCGAGATCTCGTGCATCTGAAGTCAGGGCGAGGATCAGACGATCACTCAGGTTGGAGTTTCTGTCCCTGTTGGCCCCTTCATGAAATGGGGGGGGGCATCATGAGGCCATGGGTGTTTTCCCACGATGGGAGTTGTGAGAAGCTGCAAACTGCAGAGAGTCTTCTGCAGGACAATTGAGACCTGTTGTTTGGCTCCAGGCCAATGATTCTGAGCAGGGTTCTAAGGATGGATGGCTGGGTAGCCCACCTCGCATTCCAATTGTCTCCTAGCAACAAGACAGGTTAGAACTCCTGGATCTGTGGGGAGCTACCGAAAACGCTGAGTTGAAATGGACACCCCTGGGGATGGGTCCTAACGTGCTTTTGTATCTATGGAGACCTTGGAATGAAGCGGTGGCACTGGGGCCCTAAAGGGTTCTCCTAAACAGAGGCTTTGACACAGCTCCAACGTGCAAATTTCCCATGTGTAGATGAGATGTTTTCTGATGGGTGAGTCAAGAAACAGCTATATGCTGCTTTTGAAATCCAGGCCTCTGAGGAGAGATGCCTGGAAACCAAACCAATGGATCTGATTAGTGCCTAGGGGCCTGTTCTTTCCTTTTTACCTCTGGGGACATCTGTCTATGGGTCTGAGTGCAGGTAGGTGCTCACTTGGGCTCAGATTGCCCCTGTTTTTCCTAGGAAGCCACCACTATTGAGATGGAGCAGGGACTTTGTAGGTTTATCCTACTAGAAGGGTTGTGGCCATTGGAATGGGCACACACAATTCCCTTGGAGAGGGCAAGTACAGTCCTCAGGTTTGGCTCCAGGGGCCCGAGCCTGTAGGTTGTGTAGGCCAGGGCTGTTTGGACAGTTGTCTGAAAACACAAACTCGGCTTATGTTTCGGGTCATAGGTATGGCAGGACTGATCTACAGACCATGAGGAGAACTCTTCGGGATTTGAAAAAAGGGCGAGTGAGGCTCCTGCTCAAGTTTTTGTCTCTTGATATCGTGTCACTCATGGTCGTGGAATTTCTGGGTGACTTCATGGGAAATGGACGAGTCTTACTCTCTGGTGGTTTGGCCCATTCCAAAGAGTTTGCGTTCATTCTGTGGTCTGGAAGAAGTCCGTTTTTTTTAATTGTTGTTGTTGTTGTTGTTTTCTTTTTTAACCTCAGGTGTCCCACCAAATGATGGATTCCAGAGTAGAGCCCTGGGGAGGGGCGCCTGGACAATCAGAAAACTGGTTAAAAATTGGGGCCTAGGGACATGTCAAGCCCATTATGACATCAAATGTTTCAGCCACTGAGAGGACTTACTAGAGGACAGGACTCATGCTGAGGGTCACAATGCGTGTGTATGCCCTCGTCGCACTCAAGAATGGGTGGGGCCTCAGGGTGAATGCTGGTTTCTCCTACACTGAACGTGCCAACCACAAGGATTCTTGCCATGGGTAAGGAGGAGTTCTGATTTCTGCATCACACTCAACCCTGGGCAGTGATTGGAGATAAGGTCTCGGTTCTGAAGCCTGAAAACTGAGGTAGGGAAGAGATGATGACCTAAGGCCATGGCGGGTTTTTTGTGTTCAGTGTGCGGTCAGCTTTCTGGGTGTTGGTCAGGAGGTCCGGGCTCAGGTTGTGTTCGACAGTGCATTAGCGCCCAGGTTAGACTATATAATTTGGTTAAAGTCGAGTTCTGTGTAGGTTTACCCTCATTTAAGGTGCCTGGGCAGCTCATGAGGCAATTATTTTTTTTCTAGAGGGCAGGCAGAGTGCTGCATTGTGGGTCCGGAATTGCCAAACTTAAGGGCTTTGGGGCCAGGAGTGTGAGGACGGAAGTCTGAGAAGACAAGCTAGACTTGGGTTTCAGGGCGAGGGCACGGCAGGTACCCCCTGCAGATCTGAAACACTATCTCATGCTTCTGAAGTCAGGGCGAGGATCAGATGTTGGCTCAGGTTGGAGTTCCTGTGCATGACGGCCGCTTTATGAAGTAGCGGAATTTCGGGGCCATTGAGGTTTTCCCACGTTGTGAGTTGTGGGATGCCCCCTTCAAGGATTCCTTCTGCGGGACAATTGAGACCTGTTGGACAGCTCCAGGACATCCCATATGGAATGACTCCAGAGCACCGTTCGCGAATGGATGCCTGGGAAGCCCGCCTCGCATACCAATTGTCTCCTAGCAACAAGACAGTTTAGATCTGATGGCTCTGCCGGAGCAACCGGGGTGGCAGAGTTGAAATGGACTTTCCTGAGGATGGGTCCTAATGTGTTTTTGTGTCCATGAGGGCCTTGGAATGGGGCGGTGGCACCGGGACCCTGAAGTACTCTCCTAAGCTTTGGACATGGCTCCCATGCACAGGTTTCCTTGTGGAGACGAGATGAGTTCTGATGGGTGCCTCAGGAAAACCCCTATGCTCGTATTGGAATCAGGCTTTTGAGGACACATGCCTGTAACCCAAAGCAATGGATCCTATTATGGCCTAGGATCCTGTCTGGTTCAATCTTCGTCTCTGGGGACATCCATCTATGGTATGAGTGGATGTCGATTATCAGCTGGTGTCAGACAGTCCTTGTTTGTTCCGGGCGATCTAACTATTGGGATGGCCTCAGGGACTTTGGAGGTTTCTCCTAATTTGTACTATTTTGGACCATGGAATGGGCAGAATTCCCATGGATTGGTAGGCAGAGTCCTAATGTGTGGCTCCAGGCGCCCGGCCTGGTGCGTGTGTGGCCCAAGATTTTGAGGACAGAAGTCTGAAAACACAAACCCAGCTTAGGTTTGGGAACGTATGTATGGCAGGCCCGATCTACAAACCATGACAAGAAATCTTCAGGATATGAAGAAAGTGCGAGTCTGAGGCGCTTGCTCAGGCTTTTGTCTCTGGATTTTGTATCAGCGATGGCCGGGGAATGTCGGGGAGGCCTCATGGGCCATGGACAAATCTTCCTCTCTGAGGATTTGGCCCGATTCCCAATTGCTTTTCGTCAAACTGTGGGATGGGAGGACTCATTTCAGGTTTGAAACCTCAGGTGTCCCACCAAAAGAGGAATTCCAAAGCCAAGCCGTGGGGAAGACTGAAGGGACAACCCGAACTATGGTTAAAAATTGGGGCCTAGGGGCATGGCAAGCCCAATATGCTATCTCTTCATCCAGCCACTGAGTGGCCTTACTTGAGGACTGGGCTCAGCCTGAGGGTCACAATGTGTGTTTGTGACCAATGTGGCCCGCGAGCATGGGTGGGGCCTCATGGGCCACACTGGTTTCAACGACACTGAACGTTGGACAACATGCCAACCACAAGGTTTCTTGCCATGGGGAAGGAGTTCTGATTTCTGCATCACCTTCAACCTTGGGCACTGATTGTCGATAAGGTCTAGGTTCTGAAACCTGAAAACCGAGGTTGGGAAGAGATGAGGACCTAAGGCCATGGCGGCTAGATGTGCTCAGGGTGCGGCCAGCTGTCTGGGAGGGGCCAGGGGCTCCAGGCTCAGGCTGTGTCAGAAAGGGCATTAGTGCCCTGGTCAGCCTATGTATTTGGGGTACAGCCAAGGTCGGTGCAGGTTGATCCTCATTTGGGGTTACTGGGTAGCCCCAGAGGACAATGTTTTTCTTCTGGAGGGCCGGCAGAGTGCTGCATTGTAGTTCTGGATTGCCAAACTGGAGGGATTGTGGGCAAGTAGTCTGACGACAAAAGTCTGAGAACACAAGCTAGGCTTAGGTTTCTGGGTGAGGCCATGGCACGCACAATCTACAGACCTGAATCGAGATCTCGTGCATCTGAAGTCAGGGCGAGGATCAGACGATCGCTCAGGTTGGAGTTTCTGTCCCTGATGGCCCCTTCATGAATGGGGGGGGCATCACGAGGCCATGGGTGTTTTCCCACGATGGGAGTTGTGAGAAGCTCCAAACTGCAGAGAGTCTTCTGCAGGACAATTGAGACCTGTCGTTTGGCTGCAGGCCAATGATTCTGAGCAGGGTTTTAAGGATGGATGGATGGGTAGCCCACCTCGCATTCCAATTGTCTCCTAGCAACAAGACAGGTTAGATCTCCTGGATCTGTGGGGAGCACCCGAAAACGCTGAGTTGAAATGGACACCCCTCGGGATGGGTCCTAACGTGCTTTTGTATCTATGGAGACCTTGGAATGAAGCGGTGGCACTGGGGCCCTAAAGGGTTCTCCTAAACAGAGGCTTTGACACAGCTCCAACGTGCAAATTTCCCATGTGTAGATGAGATGTTTCTGATGGGTGAGTCAAGAAACAGCTATATGCTGCTTTTGAAATCCAGGCCTCTGAGGAGAGATGCCTGGAAACCAAAGCAATGGATCTGATTAGTGCCTAGGGGCCTTTAATTTCCTTTTTACCTCTGGGGACATCTGTCTATGGGTCTGAGTGCAGGTAGGTGCTCACTTGGGCTCAGATTGCCCCTGTTTTTCCTAGGAAGCCACCACTATTGAGATGGAGCAGGGACTTTGGAGGTTTATCCTATTAGAAGGGTTGTGGCCATTGGAATGGGCACACACAATTCCCTTGGAGAGGGCAAGTACAGTCCTCAGGTTTGGCTCCAGGGGCCCGAGCCTGTAGGTTGTGTAGGCCAGGGCTGTTTGGACAGTTGTCTGAAAACACAAACTCGGCTTATGTTTCGGGTCATAGGTATGGCAGGACTGATCTACAGACCATGAGGAGAACTCTTCGGGATTTGAAGGAAGGGCGAGTGTGAGGCTCTGCTCAAGTTTTTATCCTGGACATCGTGTCACTCATGGTCGTTGAATTTCTGGGTGACTTCATGGGAAATGGACGAGTCTTACTCTCTGGTGGTTTGGCCCAGTCCAAAGAGTTTGCGTTCATTCTGTGGGCTGGAAGAAGTCCGTTTTTTTTTTTTGTTGTTGTTGTTGTTGTTTTCTTTTTTAACCTCAGGTGTCCCACCAAATGATGGATTCCAGAGTAGAGCCCTGGGGAGGGGCGCCGGGACAATCAGAAATCTGGTTAAAAATTGGGGCCTAGGGACATGTCAAGCCCATTATGACATCAAATGGTTCAGCCACTGAGAGGACTTATTAGAGGACAGGACTCATGCTGAGGGTCACAATGCGTGTGTATGCCCTCATCGCACTCAAGAATGGGGGAGGGGGCCTCAGGGTGAATGCTGGTTTCTCCTACACTGAACGTGCCAACCACAAGGATTCTTGCCATGGGTAAGGAGGAGTTGTGATTTCTGCATCACACTCACCCCTGGGCAGTGATTGGAGATAAGGTCTCGGTTCTGAAGCCTGAAATCTGAGGTAGGGAAGAGATGATGACCTAAGGCCATGGCGGGTTTTATGTGCTCAGTGTGCGGTCAGCTTTCTGGGTGTTGGTCAGGAGGTCCGGGCTCAGGTTGTGTTCGTCAGTGCATTAGTGCCCAGGTTAGACTATATAATTTAGTTAAAGTCGAGTTCTGTGTAGGTTTACCCTCATTTAAGGTGCCTGGGCAGCTCATGAGGCAATAATTTTTTTTTTCTAGAGGGCAGGCAGAGTGCTGCATTGTGGGTCCGGAATTGCCAAATTTTAGGACTTCGGGGCCAGGAGTTTGAGGACGGAAGTGTGAGAAGACAAGCTAGACATGGGTTTCAGGGCGAGGGCACGACAGGTACCCCCTGCAGATCTGAACCACTATCTCATGCTTCTGAAGTCAGGGCGAGGATCAGACGTTGGCTCAGGTTGGAGTTCCTGTGCATGACGGCCGCTTTATGAAGGGAGCGGAATCTCGGGGCCATTGAGGTTTTCCCACGTTGGGAGTTGTGGGATGCCTCCTTCAAGGATTCCTTCTGCGGGACAATTGAGACCTGTTGGACAGCTCCAGGACATCCCATATGGAATGACTCCAGAGCACCGTTCGCGGATGGATGCCTGGGAAGCCCGCCTCGCATTCCAATGTCTCCTAACAACAAGACAGTTTAGATCTGATGGCTCTGCGGGAGCAACCGGGGTGGCTGAGTTAAAATGGACTTTCCTGAGGATGGGTCCTAATGTGTTTTTGTGTCCATGAGGGCCTTGGAATGGGGCGGTGGCACCGGGACCCTGAAGTACTCTCTTAAGCTTTGGACATGGCTCCCATGCACAGGTTTCCTTGTGGAGACGAGATGAGTTCTGATGGGTGCCTCAGGAAAACCCCTATGCTCGTATTGGAATCAGGCTTTTGAGGACACATGCCTGTAACGCAAAGCAATGGATCCTATTATGGCCTAGGGTCCTGTCTGGTTCAATCTTCGTCTCTGGGGACATCCATCTATGGTATGAGTGGATGTCGATTATCAGCTGGTGTCAGACACTCCTTGTTTGTTCCGGGCGACCTACACTATTGGGATGGACTCAGGGACTTTGGAGGTTTCTCCTAATTTGTACGATTTTGGACCATGGAATGGACAGAATTCCCATGGATTCGTAGGCAGAGTCCTAATGTGTGGCTCCAGGCACCCGGCCAGGAGGGTGTGTGGCCCAAGATTTTGAGGACAGAAGTCTGAAAACACAAACCCAGCTTAGGTTTGGGGACGTATGTATGGCAGGCCCGATCGACAAACCATGAGAAGAAATCTTCAGGATATGAAGAAAGTGCGAGTCTGAGGCGCTTGCTCAGGCTTTTGTCTCTGGATTTTGTATCAGCGATGGCCGAGGAATGTCGGGGAGGCCTCATGGGCCATGGACGAATCTTCCTCTCTGAGGATTTGGCCCGATTCCCAATTGCTTTTCGTCAAACTGTGGGATGGGAGGACTCATTTCAGGTTTGAAACCTCAGGTGTCCCACCAAAAGAGGAATTCCAAAGCCAAGCCGTGGGGAAGACTGAAGGGACAACCCGAACTATGGTTAAAAATTGGGGCCTAGGGGCATGGCAAGCCCAATATGCTATCTCTTCATCCAGCCACTGAGTGGCCTTACTTGAGGACTGGGCTCAGCCTGAGGGTCACAATGTGTGTTTGTGACCAATGTGGCCCGCGAGCATGGGCGGGGCCTCATGGGCCACACTGGTTTCAACTACACTGAACGATGGACAACATGCCAACCACAAGGTTTCTTGCCATGGGGAAGGAGTTCTGATTTCTGCATCACCTTCAACCTTGGGCACTGATTGGAGATAAGGTCTAGGTTCTGAAACCTGAAAACCGAGGTTGGGAAGAGATGACGACCTAAGGCCATGGCGGCTGGATGTGCTCAGTGTGCGGCCAGCTGTCTGGGAGGGGCCAGGGGCTCCAGGCTCAGGCTGTGTCAGAAAGGGCATTAGTGCCCTGGTCAGCCTATGTATTTGGGGTACAGCCAAGGTCGGTGCAGGTTGATCCTCATTTGGGGTTACTGGGTAGCCCCAGAGGACAATGTTTTTCTTCTGGAGGGCCGGCAGAGTGCTGCATTGTAGTTCTGGATTGCCAAACTGGAGGGATTGTGGGCAAGTAGTCTGACGACAAAAGTCTGAGAACACAAGCTAGGCTTAGGTTTCTGGGTGAGGCCATGGCAGGCACAATCTACAGACCTGAATCGAGATCTTGTGCATCTGAAGTCAGGGCGAGGATCAGACGATCGCTCAGGTTGGAGTTTCTGTCCCTGATGGCCCCTTCATGAATGGGGGGGGCATCACGAGGCCATGGGTGTTTTCCCACGATGGGAGTTGTGAGAAGCTCCAAACTTCAGAGAGTCTTCTGCAGGACAATTGAGACCTGTCGTTTGGCTTCAGGCCAATGATTCTGAGTAGGGTTTTAAGGATGGATGGATGGGTAGCCCACCTCGCATTCCAATTGTCTCCTAGCAACAAGACAGGTTAGATCTCCTGGATCTGTGGGGAGCAACCGAAAACGCTGAGTTGAAATGGACACCCCTCGGGATGGGTCCTAACGTGCTTTTGTATCTATGGAGACCTTGGAATGAAGCGGTGGCACTGGGGCCCTAAAGGGTTCTCCTAAGCAGAGGCTTTGACACAGCTCCAATGTGCAAATTTCCCATGTGTAGATGAGATGTTTTCTGATGGGTGAGTCAAGAAACAGCTATATGCTGCTTTTGAAATCCAGGCCTCTGAGGAGAGATGCCTCGAAACCAAAGCAATGGATCTGATTAGTGCCTAGGGGCCTGTTCTTTCCTTTTTACCTCTGGGGACATCTGTCTATGGGGCTGAGTGCAGGTAGGTGCTCACTTGGGCTCAGATTGCCCCTGTTTTTTTTGGGAAGCCACCACTATTGAGATGGAGCAGGGACTTTGGAGGTTTATCCTTTAGAAGGGTTGTGGCCATTGGAATGGGCACACACAATTCCCTTGGAGAGGGCAAGTACAGTCCTCAGGTTTGGCTCCAGGGGCCCGAGCCTGTAGGTTGTGTAGGCCAGGGCTGTTTGGACAGTTGTCTGAAAACACAAACTCGGCTTATGTTTCGGGTCATAGGTATGGCAGGACTGATCTACAGACAATGAGGAGAACTCTTCGGGATTTGAAAAAAGGGCGAGTGAGGCTCCTGCTCAAGTTTTTGTCTCTTGATATCGTGTCACTCATGGTCGTGGAATTTCTGGGTGACTTCATGGGAATTGGACGAGTCTTACTCTCTGGTGGTTCGGCCCAGTCCAAAGAGTTTGCGTTCATTCTGTGGGGTGGAAGAAGTCCGTTTTTTTTGTTGTTGTTGTTGTTGTTGTTGTTGTTTTCTTTTTTAACCTCAGGTGTCCCACCAAATGATGGATTCCAGAGTAGAGCCCTGGGGAGGGGCGCCGGGACAATCAGAAATCTGGTTAAAAATTGGGGCCTAGGGACATGTCAAGCCCATTATGACATCAAATGGTTCAGCCACTGAGAGGACTTACTAGAGGACAGGACTCATGCTGAGGGTCACAATGCGTGTGTATGCCCTCATCGCACTCAAGAATGGGGGGGGGGCCTCAGGGTGAATGCTGGTTTCTCCTACACTGAACGTGCCAACCACAAGGATTCTTGCCGTGGGTAAGGAGGAGTTCTGATTTCTGCATCACACTCACCCCTGGGCAGTGATTGGAGATAAGGTCTCAGTTCTGAAGCCTGAAAACTGAGGTAGGGAAGAGATTATGACCTAAGGCCATGGTGGGTTTTATGTGCTCAGTGTGCGGTCAGCTTTCTGGGTGTTGGTCAGGAGGTCCGGGCTCAGGTTGTGTTCGACAGTGCATTAGTGCCCAGGTTAGACTATATAATTTGGTTAAAGTCGAGTTCTGTGTAGGTTTACCCTCATTTAAGGTGGCTGGGCAGCTCATGAGGCAATATTTTTTTTTTTTCTAGAGGGCAGGCAGAGTGCTGCATTGTGGGTCCGGAATAGCCAAATTTTAGGACTTCGGGGCCAGGAGTTTGAGGACGGAAGTGTGAGAAGACAAGCTAGACATGGGTTTCAGGGCGAGGGCACGACAGGTACCCCCTGCAGATCTGAACCAATATCTCATGCATCTGAAGTCAGGGCGAGGACCAGACGTTGGCTCAGGTTGGAGTTTCTGAGCATGACGGCCGCTTCATGAAGGGAGCAGAATCTCGAGGCCATTGAGGTTTTCCCACGTTGGGAGTTGTGGGATGCCCCCTTCAAGGATTCCTTCTGCGGGACAATTGAGACCTGTTGGACAGCTCCAGGACATCCCATATGGAATGACTCCAGAGCACCGTTCGCGGATGGATGCCTGGGAATCTCACCTCGCATTTCAATTGTCTCCTAGCAACAAGACAGTTTAGATCTGATGGCTCTGCCAGAGCAACCGCGGTGGCTGAGTTGAAATGGACTTTCCTGAGGATGGGTCCTAATGTGTTTTTGTGTCCATGAGGGCCTTGGAATGGGGCGGTGGCACCGGGACCCTGAAGTACTCTCCTAAGCTTTGGACATGGCTCCCATGCACAGGTTTCCTTGTGGAGACGAGATGAGTTCTGATGGGTGCCTCAGGAAAACCCCTATGCTCGTATTGGAATCAGGCTTTTGAGGACACATGCCTGTAACCCAAAGCAATGGATCCTATTATGGCCTAGGGTCCTGTCTGGTTCAATCTTCTTCTCTGGGGACATCCATCTATGGTATGAGTGGAGGTCGATTATCAGCTGGTGTCAGACAGCCCTTGTTTGTTCCGGGCGACCTACACTATTGGGATGGCCTCAGGGACTTTGGAGGTTTCTCCTAATTTGTACGATTTTGGACCATGGAATGGGCAGAATTCCCATGGATTGGTAGGCACAGTCCTAATGTGTGGCTCCAGGGGCCCAGCCTGCAGGGTGGTTGGCCCAAGACTTTGAGGACAGAAGTCTGAAAACACAAACTCAGCTTAGATTTGGGGACGTAGGTATGGCAGGCCCGATCTACAAACCATGAGAAGAACTCTTCAGGATATGAAGAAAGTGCGAGTCTGAGGCGCTTGCTCAGGCTTTTGTCTCTGGATTTTGTATCAGCGATGGCCGTGGAATGTCGGGGAGGCCTCATGGGCCATGGACGAATCTTCCTCTCTGAGGATTTGGCCCGATTCCCAATTGCTTTTCGTCAATCTGTGGGATGGGAGGACTCATTTCAGTTTTGTTACCTCAGGTGTCGCACCAAAAGAGGAATTCCAAAGCCAAGCCGTGGGGAAGACTGAAGGGTCAACCCGAACTATGGTTAAAAATTGGGGCCTAGGGGCATGGCAAGCCCAATATGCTATCTCTTCATCCAGCCACTGAGCGGCCTTACTTGAGGACTAGGCTCAGCCTGAGCGTCACAATGTGTGTTTGTGACCATGTGGCCCGCGAGCATGGGCGGGGCCTCATGGGCCACACTGGTTTCAATGACACTGAACGTTGGACAACATGCCAACCACAAGGTTTCTTGCCATGGGGAAGGAGTTCTGATTTCTGCATCACCTTCAACCCTGGGCAGTGATTGGAGATAAGGTCTAGGTTCTGAAACCTGAAAACCGAGGTTGGGAAGAGATGACGACCTAAGGCCATGGCGGCTCAATGTGCTCAGTGTGCGGCCAGCTGTCTGGGAGGGTCCAGGGGGTCCAGGCTGAGGCTGTGTCAGAAAGGGCATTAGTGCCCTGGTCAGCCTATGTATTTGGGGTACAGCCATGGTCGGTGCAGTTTGATCCTCATTTGGGCTTACTGGGTAGTCCCAGAGGACAATATTTTTCTTCTGGAGGGCTGGCAGAGTGCTGCATTGTAGTTCTGGATTGCCAAACTGGAGGGCTTGTGGGCCAGTAGTCTGACGACAAAAGTCTGAGAACACAAGCTAGGCTTAGGTTCTGGGTGAGGCCATGGCAGGCACAATCTACAGACCTGAAACGAGATCTCGTGCATCTGAAGTCAGGGCGAGTATAAGACGATCGCTCAGGTTGGAGTTTCTGTCCCTGATGGCCCCTTCATGAATGGGGGGGGGGCATCTCGAGGCCATGGGTGTTTTTCCACGATGGGAGTTGTGAGAAGCTCCAAACTGTAGAGAGTCTTCTGCAGGACAATTGAGACCTGTTGATTGGCTCCAGGCCAATGATTCTGAGCAGGGTTCTAAGGATGGATGGCTGGGTAGCCCACCTCGCATTCCAATTGTCTCCTAGCAACAAGACAGGTTAGATCTACTGGATCTGTGGGGAGCAACCGAGGACGCTGAGTTGAAATGGACACCCCTGGGGATGGGTCCTAACGTGCTTTTGTGTCTATGGAGACCTTGGAATGAAGCGGTGGCACTGGGGCCCAAAAGGGTTCTCCTAAACAAAGGCTTTGACACAGCTCCAACGTGCAAGTTTCCCATGTGTAGATGAGATGTTTTCTGATGGGTGAGTCAAGAAACAGCTATATGCTGCTTTTGAAATCCAGGCCTCTGAGGAGAGATGCCTGGAAACCAAAGCAATGGATCTGATTAGTGCCTAGGGGCCTGTTCTTTCCTTTTTACCTCTGGGGACATCTGTCTATGGGTCTGAGTGCAGGTAGGTGCTCAGTTGGGCTCAGATTGCCCCTGTTTTTCCTGGGAAGCCACCACTATTGAGATGGATCAGGGACTTTGGAGGTTTATCCTATGAGAAGGGTTGTGGCCATTGGAATGGGCACACACAATTCCCTTGGAGAGGGCAAGTAAAGTCCTCAGGTTTGGCTCCAGGGGCCTGAGCCTGTAGGTTGTGTAGGCCAGGGCTGTTTGGACAGTTGTCTGAAAACACAAACTCGGCTTATGTTTCGGGTCATAGGTATGGCAGAACTGATCTACAGACCATGAGGAGAACTCTTCGGGATTTGAAAGAAGGGCGAGTGTGAGGCTCTGCTCAAGTTTTTATCCTGGATATCGTGTCACTCATTGTCGTTGAATTTCTGGGTGACTTCATGGGAAATGGACGAGTCTTACTCTCTGGTGGTTTGGCCCCGTCCAAAGAGTTTGCGGTCATTCTGTGGGCTGGAAGAAGTCCGTTTTTTTTGTTGTTGTTGTTTTTTTCTTTTTTAACCTCAGGTGTCCCACCAAATGATGGATTCCAGAGTGAGCCCTGGGGAGGGGCGACTGGACAATCAGAAATCTGGTTAAAAATTGGGGCCTAGGGACATGTCAAGCCCATTATGACATCTAATGGTCCAGCCACTGAGAGGTCTTACTAGAGGACAGGACTCATGCTGAGGGTCACAATGCGTGTGTATGCCCTCATCGCACTCAAGAATGGGCGGGGCCTCAGGGTGAATGCTGGTTTCTCCTACACTGAACGTGCCAACCACAAGGATTCTTGCCATGGGTAAGGAGGAATTCTGATTTCTGCATCACACTCACCCCTGGGCAGTGATTGGAGATAAGGTCTCGGTTCAGAAGCCTGAAAACTGAGGTAGGGAAGAGATGATGACCTAAGGCCATGGCGGGTTTTATGTGCTCAGTGTGCGGTCAGCTTTCTGGGTGTTGGTTAGGAGGTCCGGGCTCAGGTTTGTTCGACAGTGCATTAGTGCCCAGGTTACACTATATAATTTGGGTAAAGTCGAGTGCTGTGTAGGTTTACCCTCATTTAAGGTGCCTGGGCAGCTCATGAGGCAATAATTTTTTTTCTAGAGGGCAGGCAGAGTGCTGCATTGTGGGTCCGGAATTGCCAAACTTGAGGGCTTCGGGGCCAGGAGTGTGAGGACGGAAGTCTGAGAAGACAAGCTAGACTTGGGTTTCAGGGCGAGGGCATGGCAGGTACCCCCTGCAGATCTGAACCAATATCTCATGCATCTGAAGTCAGGGCGAGGACCAGACGTTGGCTCAGGTTGGAGTTTCTGAGCATGACGGCCGCTTCATGAAGGGAGCGGAATCTCGAGGCCATTGAGGTTTTCCCACGTTGGGAGTTGTGGGATGCCCCCTTCAAGGATTCCTTCTGCGGGACAATTGAGACCTGTTGGACAACTCCAGGACATCCCATATGGAATGACTCCAGAGCACCGTTCGCGGATGGATGCCTGGGAAGCCCGCCTCGCATTCCAATTGTCTCCTAGCAACAAGACAGTTTAGATCTGATGGCTCTGCCGGAGCAACCGGGGTGGCTGAGTTGAAATGGACTTTCCTGAGGATGGGTCCTAATGTGTTTTTGTGTCCATGAGGGCCTTGGAATGGGGCGGTGGCACCGGGACCCTGAAGTACTCTCCTAAGCTTTGGACATGGCTCCCATGCACAGGTTTCCTTGTGGAGACGAGATGAGTTCTGATGGGTGCCTCAGGAAAACCCCTATGCTCGTATTGGAATCAGGCTTTTGAGGACACATGCCTGTAACCCAAAGCAATGGATCCTATTATGGCCTAGGGTCCTGTCTGGTTCAATCTTCTTCTCTGGGGACATCCATCTATGGTATGAGTGGAGGTCGATTATCAGCTGGTGTCAGACAGCCCTTGTTTGTTCCGGGCGACCTACACTATTGGGATGGCCTCAGGGACTTTGGAGGTTTCTCCTAATTTGTACTATTTTGGACCATGGAATGGGCAGAATTCCCATGGATTGGTAGGCACAGTCCTAATGTGTGGCTCCATGGGCCCAGCCTGCAGGGTGGTTGGCTCAAGACTTTGAGGACAGAAGTCTGAAAACACAAACTCAGCTTAGATTAGGGGACGTAGGTATGGCAGGCCCGATCTACAAACCATGAGAAGAACTCTTCAGGATATGAAGAAATTGCTAGTCTGAGGCGCTTGCTCAGGCTTTTGTCTCTGGATTTTGTATCAGCGATGGCCGTGGAATGTCGGGGAGGCCTCATGGGCCATGGACGAATCTTCCTCTCTGGGGATTTGGCCCGATTCCCAATTGCTTTTCGTCAATCTGTGGGATGGGAGGACTCATTTCAGTTTTGTTACCTCAGGTGTCCCACCAAAAGAGGAATTCCAAAGCCAAGCCGTGGGGAAGACTGAAGGGTCAACCCGAACTATGGTTAAAAATGGGGCCTGGGGGCATGGCAAGCCCAATATGCTATCTCTTCATCCAGCCACTGAGCGGCCTTACTTGAGGACTAGGCTCAGCCTGAGCGTCACAATGTGTGTTTGTGACCAATGTGGCCCGCGAGCATGGGCGGGGCCTCATGGGCCACACTGGTTTCAACTACACTGAAAGTTGGACAACATGCCAACCACAAGGTTTCTTGCCATGGGGAAGGAGTTCTGATTTCTGCATCACCTTCAACCCTGGGCAGTGATTGGAGATAAGGTCTAGGTTCTGAAACCTGAAAACCGAGGTTGGGAAGAGATGACGACCTAAGGCCATGGCGGCTCAATGTGCTCAGTGTGCGGCCAGCTGTCTGGGAGGGGCCAGGGGGTCCAGGCTCAGGCTGTGTCAGAAAGGGCATTAGTGCCCTGGTCAGCCTATGTATTTGGGGTACAGCCCTGGTCGGTGCAGGTTGATCCTCATTTGGGGTTACTGGGTAGCCCCAGAGGACATGTTTTTCTTCTGGAGGGCCGGCAGAGTGCTGCATTGTAGTTCTGGATTGCCAAACTGGAGGGCTTGTGGGCCAGTAGTCTGACGACAAAAGTCTGAGAACACAAGCTAGGCTTAGGTTTCTGGGTGAGGCCATGGCAGGCACAATCTACAGACCTGAATCGAGATCTCGTGCATCTGAAGTCAGGGCGAGGATCAGATGATCTCTCAGGTTGGAGTTTCTGTCCCTGATGGCCCCTTCATGAATGGGGGGGGGGCTTCTCGAGGCCATGGGTGTTTTCCCACGATGGGAGTTGTGAGAAGCTCCAAACTGCAGAGAGTCTTCTGCAGGACAATTGAGACCTGTTGTTTGGCTCCAGGCCAATGATTCTGAGCAGGGTTCTAAGGATGGATGGCTGGGTAGCCCACCTCGCATTCCAATTGTCTCCTAGCAACAAGACAGGTTAGATCTCCTGGATCTGTGGGGAGCAACCGAGGACGCTGAGTTGAAATGGACACCCCTGGGGATGGGTCCTAACGTGCTTTTGTGTCTATGGAGACCTTGGAATGAAGCGGTGGCACTGGGGCCCAAAAGGGTTCTCCTAAACAAAGGCTTTGACACAGCTCCAACGTGCAAGTTTCCCATGTGTAGATGAGATGTTTTCTGATGGGTGAGTCAAGAAACAGCTATATGCTGCTTTTGAAATCCAGGCCTCTGAGGAGAGATGCCTGGAAACCAAAGCAATGGATCTGATTAGTGCCTAGGGGCCTGTTCTTTCCTTTTTACCTCTGGGGACATCTGTCTATGGGTCTGAGTGCAGGTAGGTGCTCAGTTGGGCTCAGATTGCCCCTGTTTTTCCTGGGAAGCCACCACTATTGAGATGGATCAGGGACTTTGGAGGTTTATCCTATGAGAAGGGTTGCGGCCATTGGAATGGGCACACACAATTCCCTTGGAGAGGGCAAGTACAGTCCTCAGGTTTGGCTCCAGGGGCCTGAGCCTGTAGGTTGTGTAGGCCAGGGCTGTTTGGACAGTTGTCTGAAAACACAAACTTGGCTTATGTTTCGGGTCATAGGTATGGCAGAACTGATCTACAGACCATGAGGAGAACTCTTCGGGATTTGAAAGAAGGGCGAGTGTGAGGCTCTGCTCAAGTTTTTGTCCTGGATATCGTGTCACTCATGGTCGTTGAATTTCTGGGTGACTTCATGGGAAATGGACGAGTCTTACTCTCTGGTGGTTTGGCCACGTCCAAAGAGTTTGCGGTCATTCTGTGGGCTGGAAGAAGTCCGTTTTTTTTTTTTTTTTTGGTTGTTGTTGTTGTTGTTTTCTTTTTTAACCTCAGGTGTCCCACCAAATGATGGATTCCAGATTAGGCCCTGGGGAGGGGCGATTGGACAATCAGAAATCTGGTTAAAAATTGGGGCCTAGGGACATGTCAAGCCCATTATGACATCTAATGGTCCAGCCACTGAGAGGACTTACTAGAGGACAGGACTCATGCTGAGGGTCACAGTGCGTGTGTATGCCCTCATCGCACTCAAGAATGGGCGGGGCCTCAGGGTGAATGCTGGTTTCTCCTACACTGAACGTGCCAACCACAAGGATTCTTGCCATGGGTAAGGAGGAATTCTGATTTCTGCATCACACTCACCCCTGGGCAGTGATTGGAGATAAGGTCTCGGTTCTGAAGCCTGAAAACTGAGGTAGGGAAGAGATGATGACCTAAGGCCATGGCGGGTTTTATGTGCTCAGTGTGCGGTCAGCTTTCTGGGTGTTGGTTAGGAGGTCCGGGCTCAGGTTTGTTCGACAGTGCATTAGTGCCCAGGTTACACTATATAATTTGGGTAAAGTCGAGTGCTGTGTAGGTTTACCCTCATTTAAGGTGCCTGGGCAGCTCATGAGGCAATATTTTTTTTTCTAGAGGGCAGGCAGAGTGCTGCATTGTGGGTCCGGAATTGCCAAACTTGAGGGCTTCGGGGCCAGGAGTGTGAGGACGGAAGTCTGAGAAGACAAGCTAGACTTGGGTTTCAGGGCGAGGGCATGGCAGGTACCCCCTGCAGATCTGAACCAATATCTCATGCATCTGAAGTCAGGGCGAGGACCAGACGTTGGCTCAGGTTGGAGTTTCTGAGCATGACGGCCGCTTCATGAAGGGAGCGGAATCTCGAGGCCATTGAGGTTTTCCCACGTTGGGAGTTGTGGGATGCCCCCTTCAAGGATTCCTTCTGCGGGACAATTGAGACCTGTTGGACAGCTCCAGGACATCCCATATGGAATGACTCCAGAGCACCGTTCGCGGATGGATGCCTGGGAAGCCCACCTCGCATTCCAATTGTCTCCTAGCAACAAGACAGTTTAGATCTGATGGCTCTGCCGGAGCAACCGGGGTGGCTGAGTTGAAATGGACTTTCCTGAGGATGGGTCCTAATGTGTTTTTGTGTCCATGAGGGCCTTGGAATGGGGCGGTGGCACCGGGACCCTGAAGTACTCTCCTAAGCTTTGGACATGGCTCCCATGCACAGGTTTCCTTGTGGAGACGAGATGAGTTCTGATGGGTGCCTCAGGAAAACCCCTATGCTCGTATTGGAATCAGGCTTTTGAGGACACATGCCTGTAACCCAAAGCAATGGATCCTATTATGGCCTAGGGTCCTGTCTGGTTCAATCTTCTTCTCTGGGGACATCCATCTATGGTATGAGTGGAGGTCGATTATCAGCTGGTGTCCGACAGCCCTTGTTTGTTCCGGGCGACCTACACTATTGGGATGGCCTCAGGGACTTTGGAGGTTTCTCCTAATTTGTACTATTTTGGACCATGGAATGGGCAGAATTCCCATGGATTGGTAGGCACAGTCCTAATGTGTGGCTCCATGGGCCCAGCCTGCAGGGTGGTTGGCTCAAGACTTTGAGGACAGAAGTCTGAAAACACAAACTCAGCTTAGATTAGGGGACGTAGGTATGGCAGGCCCGATCTACAAACCATGAGAAGAACTCTTCAGGATATGAAGAAATTGCTAGTCTGAGGCGCTTGCTCAGGCTTTTGTCTCTGGATTTTGTATCAGCGATGGCCGTGGAATGTCGGGGAGGCCTCATGGGCCATGGACGAATCTTCCTCTCTGGGGATTTGGCCCGATTCCCAATTGCTTTTCGTCAATCTGTGGGATGGGAGGACTCATTTCAGTTTTGTTACCTCAGGTGTCCCACCAAAAGAGGAATTCCAAAGCCAAGCCGTGGGGAAGACTGAAGGGTCAACCCGAACTATGGTTAAAAATGGGGCCTGGGGGCATGGCAAGCCCAATATGCTATCTCTTCATCCAGCCACTGAGCGGCCTTACTTGAGGACTAGGCTCAGCCTGAGCGTCACAATGTGTGTTTGTGACCAATGTGGCCCGCGAGCATGGGCGGGGCCTCATGGGCCACACTGGTTTCAACTACACTGAAAGTTGGACAACATGCCAACCACAAGGTTTCTTGCCATGGGGAAGGAGTTCTGATTTCTGCATCACCTTCAACCCTGGGCAGTGATTGGAGATAAGGTCTAGGTTCTGAAACCTGAAAACCGAGGTTGGGAAGAGATGACGACCTAAGGCCATGGCGGCTCAATGTGCTCAGTGTGCGGCCAGGTGTCTGGGAGGGGCCAGGGGGTCCAGGCTCACGCTGTGTCAGAAAGGGCATTAGTGCCCTGGTCAGCCTATGTATTTGGGGTACAGCCCTGGTCGGTGCAGGTTGATCCTCATTTGGGGTTACTGGGTAGCCCCAGAGGACATGTTTTTCTTCTGGAGGGCCGGCAGAGTGCTGCATTGTAGTTCTGGATTGCCAAACTGGAGGGCTTGTGGGCCAGTAGTCTGACGACAAAAGTCTGAGAACACAAGCTAGGCTTAGGTTTCTGGGTGAGGCCATGGCAGGCACAATCTACAGACCTGAATCGAGATCTCGTGCATCTGAAGTCAGGGCGAGGATCAGATGATCTCTCAGGTTGGAGTTTCTGTCCCTGATGGCCCCTTCATGAATGGGGGGGGGGGCTTCTCGAGGCCATGGGTGTTTTCCCACGATGGGAGTTGTGAGAAGCTCCAAACTGCAGAGAGTCTTCTGCAGGACAATTGAGACCTGTTGTTTGGCTCCAGGCCAATGATTCTGAGCAGGGTTCTAAGGATGGATGGCTGGGTAGCCCACCTCGCATTCCAATTGTCTCCTAGCAACAAGACAGGTTAGATCTCCTGGATCTGTGGGGAGCAACCGAGGACGCTGAGTTGAAATGGACACCCCTGGGGATGGGTCCTAACGTGCTTTTGTGTCTATGGAGACCTTGGAATGAAGCGGTGGCACTGGGGCCCAAAAGGGTTCTCCTAAACAGAGGCTTTGACACAGCTCCAACGTGCAAGTTTCCCATGTGTAGATGAGATGTTTTCTGATGGGTGAGTCAAGAAACAGCTATATGCTGCTTTTGAAATCCAGGCCTCTGAGGAGAGATGCCTGGAAACCAAAGCAATGGATCTGATTAGTGCCTAGGGGCCTGTTCTTTCCTTTTTACCTCTGGGGACATCTGTCTATGGGACTGAGTGCAGGTAGGTGCTCAGTTGGGCTCAGATTGCCCCTGTTTTTCCTGGGAAGCCACCACTATTGAGATGGATCAGGGACTTTGGAGGTTTATCCTATGAGAAGGGTTGCGGCCATTGGAATGGGCACACACAATTCCCTTGGAGAGGGCAAGTACAGTCCTCAGGTTTGGCTCCAGGGGCCTGAGCCTGTAGGTTGTGTAGGCCAGGGCTGTTTGGACAGTTGTCTGAAAACACAAACTTGGCTTATGTTTCGGGTCATAGGTATGGCAGAACTGATCTACAGACCATGAGGAGAACTCTTCGGGATTTGAAAGAAGGGCGAGTGTGAGGCTCTGCTCAAGTTTTTGTCCTGGATATCGTGTCACTCATGGTCGTTGAATTTCTGGGTGACTTCATGGGAAATGGACGAGTCTTACTCTCTGGTGGTTTGGCCACGTCCAAAGAGTTTGCGGTCATTCTGTGGGCTGGAAGAAGTCCGTTTTTTTTTTTTTTTTGGTTGTTGTTGTTGTTGTTTTCTTTTTTAACCTCAGGTGTCCCACCAAATGATGGATTCCAGATTAGGCCCTGGGGAGGGGCGATTGGAC
The DNA here is from genome assembly GCF_964662115.1 of Mustela nivalis. Taxonomy (NCBI): domain Eukaryota; kingdom Metazoa; phylum Chordata; class Mammalia; order Carnivora; family Mustelidae; genus Mustela; species Mustela nivalis. The sequence continues at coordinate 26,581 of NW_028135688.1, forward strand.
AATCAGAAATCTGGTTAAAAATTGGGGCCTAGGGACATGTCAAGCCCATTATGACATCTAATGGTCCAGCCACTGAGAGGACTTACTAGAGGACAGGACTCATGCTGAGGGTCACAGTGCGTGTGTATGCCCTCATCGCACTCAAGAATGGGCGGGGCCTCAGGGTGAATGCTGGTTTCTCCTACACTGAACGTGCCAACCACAAGGATTCTTGCCATGGGTAAGGAGGAATTCTGATTTCTGCATCACACTCACCCCTGGGCAGTGATTGGAGATAAGGTCTCGGTTCTGAAGCCTGAAAACTGAGGTAGGGAAGAGATGATGACCTAAGGCCATGGCGGGTTTTATGTGCTCAGTGTGCGGTCAGCTTTCTGGGTGTTGGTTAGGAGGTCCGGGCTCAGGTTTGTTCGACAGTGCATTAGTGCCCAGGTTACACTATATAATTTGGGTAAAGTCGAGTGCTGTGTAGGTTTACCCTCATTTAAGGTGCCTGGGCAGCTCATGAGGCAATATTTTTTTTTCTAGAGGGCAGGCAGAGTGCTGCATTGTGGGTCCGGAATTGCCAAACTTGAGGGCTTCGGGGCCAGGAGTGTGAGGACGGAAGTCTGAGAAGACAAGCTAGACTTGGGTTTCAGGGCGAGGGCATGGCAGGTACCCCCTGCAGATCTGAACCAATATCTCATGCATCTGAAGTCAGGGCGAGGACCAGACGTTGGCTCAGGTTGGAGTTTCTGAGCATGACGGCCGCTTCATGAAGGGAGCGGAATCTCGAGGCCATTGAGGTTTTCCCACGTTGGGAGTTGTGGGATGCCCCCTTCAAGGATTCCTTCTGCGGGACAATTGAGACCTGTTGGACAGCTCCAGGACATCCCATATGGAATGACTCCAGAGCACCGTTCGCGGATGGATGCCTGGGAAGCCCACCTCGCATTCCAATTGTCTCCTAGCAACAAGACAGTTTAGATCTGATGGCTCTGCCGGAGCAACCGGGGTGGCTGAGTTGAAATGGACTTTCCTGAGGATGGGTCCTAATGTGTTTTTGTGTCCATGAGGGCCTTGGAATGGGGCGGTGGCACCGGGACCCTGAAGTACTCTCCTAAGCTTTGGACATGGCTCCCATGCACAGGTTTCCTTGTGGAGACGAGATGAGTTCTGATGGGTGCCTCAGGAAAACCCCTATGCTCGTATTGGAATCAGGCTTTTGAGGACACATGCCTGTAACCCAAAGCAATGGATCCTATTATGGCCTAGGGTCCTGTCTGGTTCAATCTTCTTCTCTGGGGACATCCATCTATGGTATGAGTGGAGGTCGATTATCAGCTGGTGTCAGACAGCCCTTGTTTGTTCCGGGCGACCTACACTATTGGGATGGCCTCAGGGACTTTGGAGGTTTCTCCTAATTTGTACTATTTTGGACCATGGAATGGGCAGAATTCCCATGGATTGGTAGGCACAGTCCTAATGTGTGGCTCCATGGGCCCAGCCTGCAGGGTGGTTGGCTCAAGACTTTGAGGACAGAAGTCTGAAAACACAAACTCAGCTTAGATTAGGGGACGTAGGTATGGCAGGCCCGATCTACAAACCATGAGAAGAACTCTTCAGGATATGAAGAAATTGCTAGTCTGAGGCGCTTGCTCAGGCTTTTGTCTCTGGATTTTGTATCAGCGATGGCCGTGGAATGTCGGGGAGGCCTCATGGGCCATGGACGAATCTTCCTCTCTGGGGATTTGGCCCGATTCCCAATTGCTTTTCGTCAATCTGTGGGATGGGAGGACTCATTTCAGTTTTGTTACCTCAGGTGTCCCACCAAAAGAGGAATTCCAAAGCCAAGCCGTGGGGAAGACTGAAGGGTCAACCCGAACTATGGTTAAAAATTGGGGCCTGGGGGCATGGCAAGCCCAATATGCTATCTCTTCATCCAGCCACTGAGCGGCCTTACTTGAGGACTAGGCTCAGCCTGAGCGTCACAATGTGTGTTTGTGACCAATTTGGCCCGCGAGCATGGGCGGGGCCTCATGGGCCACACTGGTTTCAACTACACTGAAAGTTGGACAACATGCCAACCACAAGGTTTCTTGCCATGGGGAAGGAGTTCTGATTTCTGCATCACCTTCAACCCTGGGCAGTGATTGGAGATAATTCTAGGTTCTGAAACCTGAAAACCGAGGTTGGGAAGAGATGACGACCTAAGGCCATGGCGGCTCAATGTGCTCAGTGTGCGGCCAGGTGTCTGGGAGGGGCCAGGGGGTCCAGGCTCAGGCTGTGTCAGAAAGGGCATTAGTGCCCTGGTCAGCCTATGTATTTGGGGTACAGCCCTGGTCGGTGCAGGTTGATCCTCATTTGGGGTTACTGGGTAGCCCCAGAGGACATGTTTTTCTTCTGGAGGGCCGGCAGAGTGCTGCATTGTAGTTCTGGATTGCCAAACTGGAGGGCTTGTGGGCCAGTAGTCTGACGACAAAAGTCTGAGAACACAAGCTAGGCTTAGGTTTCTGGGTGAGGCCATGGCAGGCACAATCTACAGACCTGAATCGAGATCTCGTGCATCTGAAGTCAGGGCGAGGATCAGATGATCTCTCAGGTTGGAGTTTCTGTCCCTGATGGCCCCTTCATGAATGGGGGGGGGGCTTCTCGAGGCCATGGGTGTTTTCCCACGATGGGAGTTGTGAGAAGCTCCAAACTGCAGAGAGTCTTCTGCAGGACAATTGAGACCTGTTGTTTGGCTCCAGGCCAATGATTCTGAGCAGGGTTCTAAGGATGGATGGCTGGGTAGCCCACCTCGCATTCCAATTGTCTCCTAGCAACAAGACAGGTTATATCTCCTGGATCTGTGGGGAGCAACCGAGGACGCTGAGTTGAAATGGACACCCCTGGGGATGGGTCCTAACGTGCTTTTGTGTCTATGGAGACCTTGGAATGAAGCGGTGGCACTGGGGCCCAAAAGGGTTCTCCTAAACAAAGGCTTTGACACAGCTCCAACGTGCAAGTTTCCCATGTGTAGATGAGATGTTTTCTGATGGGTGAGTCAAGAAACAGCTATACGCTGCTTTTGAAATCCAGGCCTCTGAGGAGAGATGCCTGGAAACCAAAGCAATGGATCTGATTAGTGCCTAGGGGCCTGTTCTTTCCTTTTTACCTCTGGGGACATCTGTCTATGGGTCTGAGTGCAGGTAGGTGCTCAGTTGGGCTCAGATTGCCCCTGTTTTTCCTGGGAAGCCACCACTATGGAGATGGATCAGGGACTTTGGAGGTTTATCCTATGAGAAGGGTTGCGGCCATTGGAATGGGCACACACAATTCCCTTGGAGAGGGCAAGTACAGTCCTCAGGTTTGGCTCCAGGGGCCTGAGCCTGTAGGTTGTGTAGGCCAGGGCTGTTTGGACAGTTGTCTGAAAACACAAACTTGGCTTATGTTTCGGGTCATAGGTATGGCAGAACTGATCTACAGACCATGAGGAGAACTCTTCGGATTTGAAAGAAGGGCGAGTGTGAGGCTCTGCTCAAGTTTTTGTCCTGGATATCGTGTCACTCATGGTCGTTTAATTTCGGGGTGACTTCATGGGAAATGGACGAGTCTTACTCTCTGGTGGTATGGCCACGTCCAAAGAGTTTGCGGTCATTCTGTGGGCTGGAAGAAGTCCGTTTTTTTTTTTTTTTGTTGTTGTTGTTGTTTTCTTTTTTAACCTCAGGTGTCCCACCAAATGATGGATTCCAGAGTAGAGCCCTGGGGAGGGGCGACTGGACAATCAGAAATCTGGTTAAAAATTGGGGCCTAGGGACATGTCAAGCCCATTATGACATCTAATGGTCCAGCCACTGAGAGGACTTACTAGAGGACAGGACTCATGCTGAGGGTCACAGTGCGTGTGTATGCCCTCATCGCACTCAAGAATGGGCGGGGCCTCAGGGTGAATGCTGGTTTCTCCTACACTGAACGTGCCAACCACAAGGATTCTTGCCATGGGTAAGGAGGAATTCTGATTTCTGCATCACACTCACCCCTGGGCAGTGATTGGAGATAAGGTCTCGGTTCTGAAGCCTGAAAACTGAGGTAGGGAAGAGATGATGACCTAAGGCCATGGCGGGTTTTATGTGCTCAGTGTGCGGTCAGCTTTCTGGGTGTTGGTTAGGAGGTCCGGGCTCAGGTTTGTTCGACAGTGCATTAGTGCCCAGGTTACACTATATAATTTGGGTAAAGTCGAGTGCTGTGTAGGTTTACCCTCATTTAAGGTGCCTGGGCAGCTCATGAGGCAATATTTTTTTTTCTAGAGGGCAGGCAGAGTGCTGCATTGTGGGTCCGGAATTGCCAAACTTGAGGGATTCGGGGCCAGGAGTGTGAGGACGGAAGTCTGAGAAGACAAGCTAGACTTGGGTTTCAGGGCGAGGGCATGGCAGGTACCCCCTGCAGATCTGAACCAATATCTCATGCATCTGAAGTCAGGGCGAGGATCAGACGTTGGCTCAGGTTGGAGTTTCTGAGCATGACGGCCGCTTCATGAAGGGAGCGGAATCTCGAGGCCATTGAGGTTTTCCCACGTTGGGAGTTGTGGGATGCCCCCTTCAAGGATTCCTTCTGCGGGACAATTGAGACCTGTTGGACAGCTCCAGGACATCCCATATGGAATGACTCCAGAGCACCGTTCGCGGATGGATGCCTGGGAAGCCCGCCTCGCATTCCAATTGTCTCCTAGCAACAAGACAGTTTAGATCTGATGGCTCTGCCGGAGCAACCGGGGTGGCTGAGTTGAAATGGACTTTCCTGAGGATGGGTCCTAATGTGTTTTTGTGTCCATGAGGGCCTTGGAATGGGGCGGTGGCACCGGGACCCTGAAGTACTCTCCTAAGCTTTGGACATGGCTCCCATGCACAGGTTTCCTTGTGGAGACGAGATGAGTTCTGATGGGTGCCTCAGGAAAACCCCTATGCTCGTATTGGAATCAGGCTTTTGAGGACACATGCCTGTAACCCAAAGCAATGGATCCTATTATGGCCTAGGGTCCTGTCTGGTTCAATCTTCTTCTCTGGGGACATCCATCTATGGTATGAGTGGAGGTCGATTATCAGCTGGTGTCAGACAGCCCTTGTTTGTTCCGGGCGACCTACACTATTGGGATGGCCTCAGGGACTTTGGAGGTTTCTCCTAATTTGTACTATTTTGGACCATGGAATGGGCAGAATTCCCATGGATTGGTAGGCACAGTCCTAATGTGTGGCTCCATGGGCCCAGCCTGCAGGGTGGTTGGCTCAAGACTTTGAGGACAGAAGTCTGAAAACACAAACTCAGCTTAGATTAGGGGACGTAGGTATGGCAGGCCCGATCTACAAACCATGAGAAGAACTCTTCAGGATATGAAGAAATTGCTAGTCTGAGGCGCTTGCTCAGGCTTTTGTCTCTGGATTTTGTATCAGCGATGGCCGTGGAATGTCGGGGAGGCCTCATGGGCCATGGACGAATCTTCCTCTCTGGGGATTTGGCCCGATTCCCAATTGCTTTTCGTCAATCTGTGGGATGGGAGGACTCATTTCAGTTTTGTTACCTCAGGTGTCCCACCAAAAGAGGAATTCCAAAGCCAAGCCGTGGGGAAGACTGAAGGGTCAACCCGAACTATGGTTAAAAATTGGGGCCTAGGGGCATGGCAAGCCCAATATGATATCTCTTCATCCAGCCACTGAGCGGCCTTACTTGAGGACTAGGCTCAGCCTGAGCGTCACAATGTGTGTTTGTGACCAATGTGGCCCGCGAGCATGGGCGGGGCCTCATGGGCCACACTGGTTTCAACTACACTGAAAGTTGGACAACATGCGAACCACAATGTTTCTTGCCATGGGGAAGGAGTTCTGATTTCTGCATCACCTTCAACCCTGGGCAGTGATTGGAGATAATTCTAGGTTCTGAAACCTGAAAACCGAGGTTGGGAAGAGATGACGACCTAAGGCCATGGCGGCTCAATGTGCTCAGTGTGCGGCCAGCTGTCTGGGAGGGGCCAGGGGGTCCAGGCTCAGGCTGTGTCAGAAAGGGCATTAGTGCCCTGGTCAGCCTATGTATTTGGGGTACAGCCCTGGTCGGTGCAGGTTGATCCTCATTTGGGGTTACTGGGTAGCCCCAGAGGACATGTTTTTCTTCTGGAGGGCCGGCAGAGTGCTGCATTGTAGTTCTGGATTGCCAAACTGGAGGGCTTGTGGGCCAGTAGTCTGACGACAAAAGTCTGAGAACACAAGCTAGGCTTAGGTTTCTGGGTGAGGCCATGGCAGGCACAATCTACAGACCTGAATCGAGATCTCGTGCATCTGAAGTCAGGGCGAGGATCAGATGATCTCTCAGGTTGGAGTTTCTGTCCCTGATGGCCCCTTCATGAATGGGGGGGGGGCTTCTCGAGGCCATGGGTTTTTTCCCACGATGGGAGTTGTGAGAAGCTCCAAACTGCAGAGAGTCTTCTGCAGGACAATTGAGACCTGTTGTTTGGCTCCAGGCCAATGATTCTGAGCAGGGTTCTAAGGATGGATGGCTGGGTAGCCCACCTCGCATTCCAATTGTCTCCTAGCAACAAGACAGGTTAGATCTCCTGGATCTGTGGGGAGCAACCGAGGACGCTGAGTTGAAATGGACACCCCTGGGGATGGGTCCTAACGTGCTTTTGTGTCTATGGAGACCTTGGAATGAAGCGGTGGCACTGGGGCCCAAAAGGGTTCTCCTAAACAAAGGCTTTGACACAGCTCCAACGTGCAAGTTTCCCATGTGTAGATGAGATGTTTTCTGATGGGTGAGTCAAGAAACAGCTATATGCTGCTTTTGAAATCCAGGCCTCTGAGGAGAGATGCCTGGAAACCAAAGCAATGGATCTGATTAGTGCCTAGGGGCCTGTTCTTTCCTTTTTACCTCTGGGGACATCTGTCTATGGGTCTGAGTGCAGGTAGGTGCTCAGTTGGGCTCAGATTGCCCCTGTTTTTCCTGGTAAGCCACCACTATTGAGATGGATCAGGGACTTTGGAGGTTTATCCTATGAGAAGGGTTGCGGCCATTGGAATGGGCACACACAATTCCCTTGGAGAGGGCAAGTACAGTCCTCAGGTTTGGCTCCAGGGGCCTGAGCCTGTAGGTTGTGTAGGCCAGGGCTGTTTGGACAGTTGTCTGAAAACACAAACTTGGCTTATGTTTCGGGTCATAGGTATGGCAGAACGGATCTACAGACCATGAGGAGAACTCTTCGGGATTTGAAAGAAGGGCGAGTGTGAGGCTCTGCTCCAGTTTTTGTCCTGGATATCGTGTCACTCATGGTCGTTGAATTTCGGGGTGACTTCATGGGAAATGGACGAGTCTTACTCTCTGGTGGTTTGGCCACGTCCAAAGAGTTTGCGGTCATTCTGTGGGCTGGAAGAAGTCCGTTTTTTTTTTTTTTTGTTGTTGTTGTTGTTGTTTTCTTTTTTAACCTCAGGTGTCCCACCAAATGATGGATTCCAGATTAGGCCCTGGGGAGGGGCGATTGGACAATTAGAAATCTGGTTAAAAATTGGGGCCTAGGGACATGTCAAGCCCATTATGACATCTAATGGTCCAGCCACTGAGAGGACTTACTAGAGGACAGGACTCATGCTGAGGGTCACAATGCATGTGTATGCCCTCATCGCACTCAAGAATGGGCGGGGCCTCAGGGTGAATGCTGGTTTCTCCTACACTGAACGTGCCAACCACAAGGATTCTTGCCATGGGTAAGGAGGAATTCTGATTTCTGCATCACACTCACCCCTGGGCAGTGATTGGAGATAAGGTCTCGGTTCTGAAGCCTGAAAACTGAGGTAGGGAAGAGATGATGACCTAAGGCCATGGCGGGTTTTATGTGCTCAGTGTGCGGTCAGCTTTCTGGGTGTTGGTTAGGAGGTCCGGGCTCAGGTTTGTTCGACAGTGCATTAGTGCCCAGGTTACACTATATAATTTGGGTAAAGTCGAGTGCTGTGTGGGTTTACCTTAATTTAAGGTGCCTGGGCAGCTCATGAGGCAATATTTTTTTTTCTAGAGGGCAGGCAGAGTGCTGCATTGTGGGTCCGGAATTGCCAAACTTGAGGGATTCGGGGCCAGGAGTGTGAGGACGGAAGTCTGAGAAGACAAGCTAGACTTGGGTTTCAGGGCGAGGGCATGGCAGGTACCCCCTGCAGATCTGAACCAATATCTCATGCATCTGAAGTCAGGGCGAGGATCAGACGTTGGCTCAGGTGGGAGTTTCTGAGCATGACGGCCGCTTCATGAAGGGAGCGGAATCTCGAGGCCATTGAGGTTTTCCCACGTTGGGAGTTGTGGGATGCCCCCTTCAAGGATTCCTTCTGCGGGACAATTGAGACCTGTTGGACAGCTCCAGGACATCCCATATGGAATGACTCCAGAGCACCGTTCGCGGATGGATGCCTGGGAAGCCCGCCTCGCATTCCAATTGTCTCCTAGCAACAAGACAGTTTAGGTCTGATGGCTCTGCCGGAGCAACCGGGGTGGCTGAGTTGAAATGGACTTTTCTGAGGATGGGTCCTAATGTGTTTTTGTGTCCATGAGGGCCTTGGAATGGGGCGGTGGCACCGGGACCCTGAAGTACTCTCCTAAGCTTTGGACATGGCTCCCATGCACAGGTTTCCTTGTGGAGACGAGATGAGTTCTGATGGGTGCCTCAGGAAAACCCCTATGCTCGTATTGGAATCAGGCTTTTGAGGACACATGCCTGTAACCCAAAGCAATGGATCCTATTATGGCCTAGGGTCCTGTCTGGTTCAATCTTCTTCTCTGGGGACATCCATCTATGGTATGAGTGGAGGTCGATTATCAGCTGGTGTCCGACAGCCCTTGTTTGTTCCGGGCGACCTACACTATTGGGATGGCCTCAGGGACTTTGGAGGTTTCTCCTAATTTGTACTATTTTGGACCATGGAATGGGCAGAATTCCCATGGATTGGTAGGCACAGTCCTAATGTGTGGCTCCAGGGGCCCAGCCTGCAGGGTGGTTGGCCCAAGACTTTGAGGACAGAAGTCTGAAAACACAAACTCAGCTTAGATTTGGGGACGTAGGTATGGCAGGCCCGATCTACAAACCATGAGAAGAACTCTTCAGGATATGAAGAAAGTGCGAGTCTGAGGCGCTTGCTCAGGCTTTTGTCTCTGGATTTTGTATCAGCGATGGCCGTGGAATGTCGGGGAGGCCTCATGGGCCATGGACGAATCTTCCTCTCTGAGGATTTGGCCCGATTCCCAATTGCTTTTCGTCAATCTGTGGGATGGGAGGACTCATTTCAGTTTTGTTACCTCAGATGTCCCACCAAAAGAGGAATTCCAAAGCCAAGCCGTGGGGAAGACTGAAGGGTCAACCCGAACTATGGTTAAAAATTGGGGCCTAGGGGCATGGCAAGCCCAATATGCTATCTCTTCATCCAGCCACTGAGCGGCCTTACTTGAGGACTGGGCTCAGCCTGAGCGTCACAATGTGTGTTTGTGACCAATGTGTCCTGCGAGCATGGGCAGGGCCTCATGGGCCACACTGGTTTCAACTACACTGAACGTTGGACAACATGCCAACCACAAGGTTTCTTGCCATGGGGAAGGAGTTCTGATTTCTGCATCACCTTCAACCCTGGGCAGTGATTGGAGATAAGGTCTAGGTTCTGAAACCTGAAAACCGAGGTTGGGAAGAGATGACGACCTAAGGCCATGGCGGCTCGATGTGCTCAGTGTGCGGCCGCTGTCTGGGAGGGTCCAGGGGGTCCAGGCTCAGGCTGTGTCAGAAAGGGCATTAGTGCCCTGGTCAGCCTATGTATTTGGGGTACAGCCATGGTCGGTGCAGGTTATCCTCATTTGGGGTTACTGGGTAGTCCCAGAGGAAAATGTTTTTCTTCTGGAGGGCCGGCAGAGTGCTGCATTGTAGTTCTGGATTGCCAAACTGGAGGGCTTGTGGGCCAGTAGTCTGACGACAAAAGTCTGAGAACACAAGCTAGGCTTAGGTTTCTGGGTGAGGCCATGGCAGGCACAATCTACAGACCTGAATCGAGATCTCGTGCATCTGAAGTCAGGGCGAGGATCAGACGATCGCTCAGGTTGGAGTTTCTGTCCCTGATGGCCCCTTCATGAATGGGGGGGGCTTCTCGAGGCCATGGGAGTTTTCCCACGATGGGAGTTGTGAGAAGCTCCAAACTGCAGAGAGTCTTCTGCAAGACAATTGAGACCTGTTGTTTGGCTCCAGGCCAATGATTCTGAGCAGGGTTCTAAGGATGGATGGCTGGGTAGCCCACCTCCCATTCCAATTGTCTCCTAGCAACAAGACAGGTTAGATCTCCTGGATCTGTGGGGAGCAACCGAGGACGCTGAGTTGAAATGGACACCCCTGGGGATGGGTCCTAACGTGCTTTTGTGTCTATGGAGACCTTGGAATGAAGCGGTGGCACTGGGGCCCAAAAGGGTTCTCCTAAACAAAGGCTTTGACACAGCTCCAACGTGCAAGTTTCCCATGTGTAGATGAGATGTTTTCTGATGGGTGAGTCAAGAAACAGCTATATGCTGCTTTTGAAATCCAGGCCTCTGAGGAGAGATGCCTGGAAACCAAAGCAATGGATCTGATTAGTGCCTAGGGGCCTGTTCTTTCCTTTTTACCTCTGGGGACATCTGTCTATGGGTCTGAGTGCAGGTAGGTGCTCAGTTGGGCTCAGATTGCCCCTGTTTTTCCTGGGAAGCCACCACTATTGAGATGGATCAGGGACTTTGGAGGTTTATCCTATGAGAAGGGTTGTGGCCATTGGAATGGGCACACACAATTCCCTTGGAGAGGGCAAGTACAGTCCTCAGGTTTGGCTCCAGGGGCCTGAGCCTGTAGGTTGTGTAGGCCAGGGCTGTTTGTACAATTGTCTGAAAACACAAACTCGGCTTATGTTTCGGGTCATAGGTATGGCAGAACTGATCTACAGACCATGAGGAGAACTCTTCGGGATTTGAAAGAAGGGCGAGTGTGAGGCTCTGCTCAAGTTTTTGTCCTGGATATCGTGTCACTCATGGTCGTTGAATTTCTGGGTGACTTCATGGGAAATGGACGAGTCTTACTCTCTGGTGGTTTGGCCACGTCCAAAGAGTTTGCGGTCATTCTGTGGGCTGGAAGAAGTCCGTTTTTTTTTTTTGTTGTTGTTGTTGTTGTTTTCTTTTTTAACCTCAGGTGTCCCACCAAATGATGGATTCCAGAGTAGAGCCCTGGGGAGGGGCGACTGGACAATCAGAAATCTGGTTAAAAATTGGGGCCTAGGGACATGTCAAGCCCATTATGACATCTAATGGTCCAGCCACTGAGAGGACTTACTAGAGGACAGGACTCATGCTGAGGGTCACAATGCATGTGTATGCCCTCATCGCACTCAAGAATGGGCGGGGCCTCAGGGTGAATGCTGGTTTTTCCTACACTGAACGTGCCAACCACAAGGATTCTTGCCATGGGTAAGGAGGAATTCTGATTTCTGCATCACACTCACCCCTGGGCAGTGATTGGAGATAAGGTCTCGGTTCTGAAGCCTGAAAACTGAGGTAGGGAAGAGATGATGACCTAAGGCCATGGCGGGTTTTATGTGCTCAGTGTGCGGTCAGCTTTCTGGGTGTTGGTCAGGAGGTCCGGGCTCAGGTTTGTTTGACAGTGCATTAGTGCCCAGGTTACACTATATAATTTGGGTAACGTCGAGTGCTGTGTAGGTTTACCCTCATTTAAGGTGCCTGGGCAGTTCAGGAGGCAATAATTTTTTTTTCTAGAGGGCAGGCAGAGTGCTGCATTGTGGGTCCGGAATTGCCAAACTTGAGGGTTTCGGGGCCAGGAGTGTGAGGACGGAAGTCTGAGAAGACAAGCTAGACTTGGGTTTCAGGGCGAGGGCATGGCAGGTACCCCCTGCAGATCTGAACCAATATCTCATGCATCTGAAGTCAGGGCGAGGATCAGACGTTGGCTCAGGTTGGAGTTTCTGAGCATGACGGCCGCTTCATGAAGGGAGCGGAATCTCGAGGCCATTGAGGTTTTCCCACGTTGGGAGTTGTGGGATGCCCCCTTCAAGGATTCCTTCTGCGGGACAATTGAGACCTGTTGGACAGCTCCAGGACATCCCATATGGAATGACTCCAGAGCATCGTTCGCGGATGGATGCCTGGGAATCCCGCCTCGCATTCCAATTGTCTCCTAGCAACAAGACAGTTTAGATCTGATGGCTCTGCCGGAGCAACCGCGGTGGCTGAGTTGAAATGGACTTTCCTGAGGATGGGTCCTAATGTGTTTTTGTGTCCATGAGGGCCTTGGAATGGGGCGGTGGCACCGGGACCCTGAAGTACTCTCCTAAGCTTTGGACATGGCTCCCATGCAGAGGTTTCCTTGTGGAGACGAGATGAGTTCTGATGGGTGCCTCAGGAAAACCCCTATGCTCGTATTGGAATCAGGCTTTTGAGGACACATGCCTGTAACCCAAAGCAATGGATCCTATTATGGCCTAGGGTCCTGTCTGGTTCAATCTTCTTCTCTGGGGACATCCATCTATTTTATGAGTGGAGGGTGATTATCAGCTGGTGTCAGACAGCCCTTGTTTGTTCCGGGCAACCTACACTATTGGGATGGCCTCAGGGACTTTGGAGGTTTCTCCTAATTTGTACTATTTTGGACCATGGAATGGGCAGAATTCCCATGGATTGGTAGGCACAGTCCTAATGTGTGGCTCCAGGGGCCCAGCCTGCAGGGTGGTTGGCCCAAGACTTTGAGGACAGAAGTCTGAAAACACAAACTCAGCTTAGATTTGGGGACGTAGGTATGGCAGGCCACATCTACAAACCATGAGAAGAACTCTTCAGGATATGTAGAAAGTGCGAGTCTGAGGCGCTTGCTCAGGCTTTTGTCTCTGGATTTTGTATCAGCGATGGCCGTGGAATGTCGGGGTGGCCTCATGGGCCATGGACGAATCTTCCTCTCTGAGGATTTGGCCCGATTCCCAATTGCTTTTCGTCAATCTGTGGGATGGGAGGACTCATTTCAGTTTTGTTACCTCAGGTGTCCCACCAAAAGAGGAATTCCAAAGCCAAGCCGTGGGGAAGACTGAAGGGTCAATCCGAACTATGGTTAAAAATTGGGGCCTAGGGGCATGGCAAGCCCAATATGGTATCTCTTCATCCAGCCACTGAGAGGCCTTACTTGAGGACTGGGCTCAGCCTGAGCATCACAATGTGTGTTTGTGACCAATGTGTCCTGCGTCATGGGCGGGGCCTCATGGGCCACACTGGTTTCAACTACACTGAACGTTGGACAACATGCCAACCACAAGGTTTCTTGCCATGTGGAAAGAGTTCTGATTTCTGCATCACCTTCAACCCTGGGCAGTGATTGGAGATAAGGTCTAGGTTCTGAAACCTGAAAACCGAGGTTGGGAAGAGATGACGACCTGAGGCCATGGCGGCTCGATGTGCTCAGTGTGCGGCCAGCTGTCTGGGAGGGTCCAGGGGGTCCAGGCTCAGGCTGTGTCAAAAAGGGCATTAGTGCCCTGGTCAGCCTATGTATTTGGGGTACAGCCAAGGTCGGTGCAGGTTGATCCTCATTTGGGGTTACTGGGTAGCCCCAGAGGAAAATGTTTTTCTTCTGAAGGGCCGGCAGAGTGCTGCATTGTAGTTCTGGATTGCCAAACTGGAGGGCTTGTGGGCCAGTAGTCTGACGACAAAAGTCTGAGAACACAAGCTAGGCTTAGGTTTCTGGGTGAGGCCATGGCACGCACAATCTACAGACCTAATCGAGATCTCGTGCATCTGAAGTCAGGGCGAGGATCAGACGATCGCTCAGGTTGGAGTTTCTGTCCCTGATGGCCCCTTCATGAATCGGGGGGGGCTTCTCGAGGCCATGGGTGTTTTCCCACGATGGGAGTTGTGAGAAGCTCCAAACTGCAGAGAGTCTTATGCTGGACAATTGAGACCTGTTGTTTGGCTCCAGGCCAATGATTCTGAGCAGGGTTCTAAGGATGGATGGCTGGGTAGCCCACCTCGCATTCCAAATGTCTCCTAGCAACAAGACAGGTTAGATCTCCTGGATCTGTGGGGAGCAACCGAGGATGCTGAGTTGAAATGGACACCCCTGGGGATGGGTCCTAACGTGCTTTTGTGTCTATGGAGACCTTGGAATGAAGCGGTGGCACTGGGGCCCAAAAGGGTTCTCCTAAACAAAGGCTTTGACACAGCTCCAACGTGCAAGTTTCCCATGTGTAGATGAGATGTTTTCTGATGGGTGAGTCAAGAAACAGCTATATGCTGCTTTTGAAATCCAGGCCTCTGAGGAGAGATGCCTGGAAACCAAAGCAATGGATCTGATTAGTGCCTAGGGGCCTGTTCTTTCCTTTTTACCTCTGGGGACATCTGTCTATGGGTCTGAGTGCAGGTAGGTGCTCAGTTGGGCTCAGATTGCCCCTGTTTTTCCTGGGAAGCCACCACTATTGAGATGGATCAGGGACTTTGGAGGTTTATCCTATGAGAAGGGTTGTGGCCATTGGAATGGGCACACACAATTCCCTTGGAGAGGGCAAGTACAGTCCTCAGGTTTGGCTCCAGGGGCCTGAGCCTGTAGGTTGTGTAGGCCAGGGCTGTTTGGACAGTTGTCTGAAAACACAAACTCGGCTTATGTTTCGGGTCATAGGTATGGCAGAACTGATCTACAGACCATGAGGAGAACTCTTCGGGATTTGAAAGAAGGGCGAGTGTGAGGCTCTGCTCCAGTTTTTGTCCTGGATATCGTGTCACTCATGGTCGTTGAATTTCTGGGTGACTTCATGGGAAATGGACGAGTCTTACTCTCTGGTGGTTTGGCCACGTCCAAAGAGTTTGCGGTCATTCTGTGGGCTGGAAGAAGTCCTTTTTTTTTTTTTTTTTTTTTTGTTGTTGTTGTTGTTTTTTTCTTTTTTAACCTCAGGTGTCCCACCAAATGATGGATTCCAGAGTAGAGCCCTGGGAAGGGGCGACTGGACAATCAGAAATCTGGTTAAAAATTGGGGCCTAGGGACATGTCAAGCCCATTATGACATCTAATGGTCCAGCCACTGAGAGGACTTACTAGAGGACAGGACTCATGCTGAGGGTCACAATGCGTGTGTATGCCCTCATCGCACTCAAGAATGGGCGGGGACTCAGGGTGAATGCTGGTTTCTCCTACACTGAACATGCCAACCACAAGGATTCTTGCCATGGGTAAGGAGGAATTCTGATTTCTGCATCACACTCACCCCTGGGCAGTGATTGGAGATAAGGTCTCGGTTCTGAAGCCTGAAAACTGAGGTAGGGAAGAGATGATGACCTAAGGCCATGGCGGGTTTTATGTGCTCAGTGTGCGGTCAGCTTTCTGGGTATTGGTCAGGAGGTCCGGCCTCAGGTTTGTTCGACAGTGCATTAGTGCCCAGGTTACACTATATAATTTGGGTAAAGTCGAGTGCTGTGTAGGTTTACCCTCATTTAAGGTGCCTGGGCAGCTCATGAGGCAATATTTTTTTTTCTAGAGGGCAGGCAGAGTGCTGCATTGTGGGTCCGGAATTGCCAAACTTGAGGGATTCGGGGCCAGGAGTGTGAGGACGGAAGTCTGAGAAGACAAGCTAGACTTGGGTTTCAGGGCGAGGGCATGGCAGGTACCCCCTGCAGGTCTGAACCAATATCTCATGCATCTGAAGTCAGGGCGAGGATCAGACGTTGGCTCAGGTTGGAGTTTCTGAGCATGACGGCCGCTTCATGAAGGGAGCGGAATCTCGAGGCCATTGAGGTTTTCCCACGTTGGGAGTTGTGGGATGCCCCCTTCAAGGATTCCTTCTGCGGGACAATTGAGACCTGTTGGACAGCTCCAGGACATCCCATATGGAATGACTCCAGAGCACCGTTCGCGGATGGATGCCTGGGAAGCCCGCCTCGCATTCCAATTGTCTCCTAGCAACAAGACAGTTTAGATCTGATGGCTCTGCCGGAGCAACCGGGGTGGCTGAGTTGAAATGGACTTTCCTGAGGATGGGTCCTAATGTGTTTTTGTGTCCATGAGGGCCTTGGAATGGGGCGGTGGCACCGGGACCCTGAAGTACTCTCCTAAGCTTTGGACATGGCTCCCATGCACAGGTTTCCTTGTGGAGACGAGATGAGTTCTGATGGGTGCCTCAGGAAAACCCCTATGCTCGTATTGGAATCAGGCTTTTGAGGACACATGCCTGTAACCCAAAGCAATGGATCCTATTATGGCCTAGGGTCCTGTCTGGTTCAATCTTCTTCTCTGGGGACATCCATCTATGGTATGAGTGGAGGGTGATTATCAGCTGGTGTCAGACAGCCCTTGTTTGTTCCGGGCGACCTACACTATTGCGATGGCCTCAGGGACTTTAGAGGTTTCTCCTAATTTGTACTATTTTGGACCATGGAATGGGCAGAATTCCCATGGATAGGTAGGCACAGTCCTAATGTGTGGCTCCAGGGGCCCAGCCTGCAGGGTGGTTGGCCCAAGACTTTGAGGACAGAAGTCTGAAAACACAAACTCAGCTTAGATTTGGGGACGTAGGTATGGCAGGCCCGATCTACAAACCATGAGAAGAACTCTTCAGGATATGAAGAAAGTGCGAGTCTGAGGCGCTTGCTCAGGCTTTTGTCTCTGGATTTTGTATCAGCGATGGCCGTGGAATGTCGGGGAGGCCTCATGAGCCATGGACGAATCTTCCTCTCTGAGGATTTGGCCCGATTCCCAATTGCTTTTCGTCAATCTGTGGGATGGGAGGACTCATTTCAGTTTTGTTACCTCAGGTGTCCCACCAAAAGAGGAATTCCAAAGCCAAGCCGTGGGGAAGACTGAAGGGTCAACCCGAACTATGGTTAAAAATTGGGGCCTAGGGGCATAGCAAGCCCAATATGCTATCTCTTCATCCAGCCACTGAGCGGCCTTACTTGAGGACTAGGCTCAGCCTGAGCGTCACAATGTGTGTTTGTGACCAATGTGGCCCGCGAGCATGTGCGGGGCCTCATGGGCCACACTGGTTTCAACGAAACTGAACGTTGGACAACATGCCAACCACAAGGTTTCCTGCCATGGGGAAGGAGTTCTGATTTTTGCATCACCTTCAACCCTGGGCAGTGATTGGAGATAAGGTCTAGGTTCTGAAACCTGAAAACCGAGGTTGGGAAGAGATGACGACCTAAGGCCATGGTGGCTCAATGTGCGCAGTGTGCGGCCAGCTGTCTGGGAGGGTCCAGGGGGTCCGGGCTCAGGCTGTGTCAGAAAGGGCATTAGTGACCTGGTCAGCCTATGTATTTGGGGTACAGCCATGGTCGGTGCAGTTTGATCCTCATTTGGGGATACTGGGTAGCCCCAGAGGACAATGTTTTTATTCTGGAGGGCTGGCAGAGTGCTGCATTGTAGTTCTGGATTGCCAAACTGGAGGGCTTGTGGGCCAGTAGTCTGACGACAAAAGTCTGAGAACACAAGCTAGGCTTAGGTTTCTGGGTGAGGCCATGGCAGGCACAATCTACAGACCTGAATCGAGTTCTCATGCATCTGAAGTCAGGGCGAGGATCAGACGATCGCTCAGTTTGGAGTTTCTGTCCCTGATGGCCCCTACATGAATGGGCGGGGGCATCACGAGGCCATGGGTGTTTTCCCACGATGGGAGTTGTGAGAAGCTCCAAAATGCAGAGAGTCTTCTGCATGAAATTGAGACCTGTTGTTTGGCTCCAGGCCAATGATTCTGAGCAGGCTTCGAAGGATGGATGGCTGGGTAGCCAACCTTGCATTCCAATTGTCTCTTAGCAACAAGACAGGTTAGATCTCCTGGATCTGTGGGGAGAAACCGAGGACACTGAGTTGAAATGGACACTCCTGAGGATGGGTCCTAACGTGCTTTTGTGTCTATGGAGACCTTGGAATGAAGCGGTGGACCTGGGGCCCTAAAGGGTTCTAAACAAAGGCTTTGACACAGCTCCAACGTGCAAGTTTCCCATGTGTAGATGAGATGTTTTCTGATGGGTGAGTCAAGAAACAGCTATATGCTGCTTTTGAAATCCAGGCCTCTGAGGAGAGATGCCTGGAAACCAAAGCAATGGATCTGATTAGTGCCTAGGGGCCTGTTCTTTCCTTTTTACCTCTGGGGACATCTGTCTATGGGTCTGAGTGCAGGTAGGTGCTCAGTTGGGCTCAGATTGCCCCTGTTTTTCCTGGGAAGCCACCACTATGGAGATGGATCAGGGACTTTGGAGGTTTATCCTATGAGAAGGGTTGTGGCCATTGGAATGGGCACACACAATTCCCTTGGAGAGGGCAAGTACAGTCCTCAGGTTTGGCTCCAGGGGCCTGAGCCTGTAGGTTGTGTAGGCCAGGGCTGTTTGGACAGTTGTCTGAAAACACAAACTCGGCTTATGTTTCGGGTCATAGGTATGGCAGGACTGATCTACAGACCATGAGGAGAACTCTTCGGGATTTGAAGGAAGGGCGAGTGTGAGGCTCTGCTCAAGTTTTTATCCTGGATATCGTGTCACTCATGGTCATTGAATTTCTGGGTGACTTCATGGGAAATGGACGAGTCTTACTCTCTGGTGGTTTGGCCTTGTCCAAAGAGTTTGGGTTCATTCTGTGGGCTGGAAGAAGTCAGTTTTTTTTTTGTTGTTGTTTTTTTCTTTTTTAACCTCAGGTGTCCCACCAAATGATGGATTCCAGATTAGGCCCTGGGGAGGGGCGATTGGACAATCAGAAATCTGGTTAAAAATTGGGGCCTAGGGACATGTCAAGCCCATTATGACATCTAATGGTCCAGCCACTGAGAGGACTTACTAGAGGACAGGACTCATGCTGAGGGTCACAATGCGTGTGTATGCGCTCATCGCACTCAAGAATGGGCGGGGCTTCAGGGTGAATGCTGGTTTCTCCTACACTGAACGTGCCAACCACAAGGATTCTTGCCATGGGTAAGGAGGAATTCTGATTTCTGCATCACACTCACCCCTGGGCAGTGATTGGAGATAAGGTCTCGGTTCTGAAGCCTGAAAACTGAGGTAGGGAAGAGATGATGACCTAAGGCCATGGCGGGTTTTATGTGCTCAGTGTGTGGTCAGCTTTCTGGGTATTGGTCAGGAGGTCCGGGCTCAGGTTTGTTCGACAGTGCATTAGTGCCAAGGTTAATCTATATAATTTGGGTAAAGTCGAGTGCTGTGTAGGTTTACCCTCATTTAAGGTGCCTGGGCAGCTCATGAAGCAATAATATTTTTTCTAGAGGGCAGGCAGAGTGCTGCATTGTGGGTCCGGAATTGCCAAACTTGAGGGATTCGGGGCCAGGAGTGTGAGGACGGAAGTCTGAGAAGACAAGCTAGACTTGGGTTTCAGGGCGAGGGCATGGCAGGTACCCCCTGCAGGTCTGAACCAATATCTCATGCATCTGAAGTCAGGGCGAGGATCAGACGTTGGCTCAGGTTGGAGTTTCTGAGCATGACGGCCGCTTCATGAAGGGAGCGGAATCTCGAGGCCATTGAGGTTTTCCCACGTTGGGAGTTGTGGGATGCCCCCTTCAAGGATTCCTTCTGCGGGACAATTGAGACCTGTTGGACAGCTCCAGGACATCCCATATGGAATGACTCCAGAGCACCGTTCGCGGATGGATGCCTGGGAAGCCCGCCTCGCATTCCAATTGTTACCTAGCAACAAGACAGTTTAGATCTGATGGCTCTGCCGGAGCAACCGCGGTGGTTGAGTTGAAATGGACTTTCCTGAGGATGGGTCCTAATGTGTTTTTGTGTCCATAAGGGCCTTGGAATGGGGCGGTGGCACCGGGACCCTGAAGTACTCTCCTAAGCTTTGGACATGGCTCCCATGCACAGGTTTCCTTGTGGAGACGAGATGAGTTCTGATGGGTGCCTCAGGAAAACTCCTATGCTCGTATTGGAATCAGGCTTTTGAGGACACATGCCTGTAACCCAAAGCAATGGATCCTATTATGGCCTAGGGTCCTGTCTGGTTCAATCTTCTTCTCTAGGGACATCCATCTATGGTATGAGTGGAGGTCGATTATCAGCTGGTGTCAGACAGCCCTTGTTTGTTCCGGGCGACCTACACTATTGGGATGGCCTCAGGGACTTTGGAGGTTTCTCCTAATTTGTACTATTTTGGACCATGGAATGGGCAGAATTCCCATGGATTGGTAGGCACAGTCCTAATGTTTGGCTCCAGGGGCCCAGCCTGCAGGGTGGTTGGCCCAAGACTTTGAGGACAGAAGTCTGAAAACACAAACTCAGCTTAGATTTGGGGACGTAGGTATGGCAGGCCCGATCTACAAACCATGAGAAGAACTCTTCAGGATATGAAGAAAGTGCGAGTCTGAGGCGCTTGCTCAGGCTTTTGTCTCTGGATTTTGTATCAGCGATGGCCGTGGAATGTCGGGGAGGCCTCATGGGCCATGGACGAATCTTCCTCTCTGAGGATTTGGCCCGATTCCCAATTGCTTTTCGTCAATCTGTGGGATGGGAGGACTCATTTCAGTTTTGTTACCTCAGGTGTCCCACCAAAAGAGGAATTCCAAAGCCAAGCCGTGGGGAAGACTGAAGGGTCAACCCGAACTATGGTTAAAAATTGGGGCCTAGGGGCATGGCAAGCCCAATATGCTATCTCTTCATCCAGCCACTGAGCGGCCTTACTTGAGGACTAGGCTCAGCCTGAGCTTCACAATGTGTGTTTGTGACCAATGTGTCCCGCGAGCATGGGCGGGGCCTCATGGGCCACACTGGTTTCAACTACACTGAACGTTGGACAACATGCCAACCACAAGGTTTCTTGCCATGGGGAAGGAGTTCTGATTTCTGCATCACCTTCAACCCTGGGCAGTGATTGGAGATAAGGTCTAGGTTCTGAAACCTGAAAACCGAGGTTGGGAAGAGTTGACGACCTAAGGCCATGGCGGCTCGATGTGCTCAGTGTGCGGCCAGCTGTCTGGGAGGGTCCAGGGGTTCCAGGCTCAGGCTGTGTCAGAAAGGGCATTAGTGACCTGGTCAGCCTATGTATTTGGGGTACAGCCATGGTCGGTGCAGGTTATCCTCATTTGGGGTTACTGGGTAGCCCCAGAGGACAATGTTTTTCTTCTGGAGGGCCGGCAGAGTGCTGCATTGTAGTTCTGGATTTCCAAACTGGAGGGCTTGTGGGCCAGTAGTCTGACGACAAAAGTCTGAGAACACAAGCTAGGCTTAGGTTTCTGGGTGAGGCCATGGCAGGCACAATCTACAGACCTGAATCGATATCTCGTGCATCTGAAGTCAGGGCAGGATCAGACGATCGCTCAGGTTGGAGTTTCTGTCCCTGATGGCCCCTTCATGAATGCGGGGGGGGCTTCACGAGGCCATGGGTGTTTTCCCACGATGGGAGTTGTGAGAATCTCCAAACTGCAGAGAGTCTTCTGCAGGACAATTGAGACCTGTTGTTTGGCTCCAGGCCAATGATTCTGAGCAGGGTTCTAAGGATGGATGGCTGGGTAGCCCACCTCGCATTCCAATTGTCTCCTAGCAACAAGACAGGTTAGATCTCCTGGATATGGGGAGCAACCGAGGACGCTGAGTTGAAATGGACACCCCTGGGGATGGGTCCTAACGTGCTTTTGTGTCTATGGAGACCTTGGAATGAAGCGGTGGCACTGGGGCCCTAAAGGGTTCTCCTAAACAAAGGCTTTGACACAGCTCCAACGTGCAAGTTTCCCAAGTGTAGATGAGATGTTTTCTGATGGGTGAGTCAAGAAACAGCTATATGCTGCTTTTGAAATCCAGGCCTCTGAGGAGAGATGCCTGGAAACCAAAGCAATGGATCTGATTAGTGCCTAGGGGCCTGTTCTTTCCTTTTTACCTCTGGGGACATCTGTCTATGGGTCTGAGTGCAGGTAGGTGCTCAGTTGGGCTCAGATTGCCCCTGTTTTTCCTGGGAAGCCACCACTATTGAGATGGATCAGGGACTTTGGAGGTTTATCCTATGAGAAGGGTTGTGGCCATTGGAATGGGCACACACAATTCCCTTGGAGAGGGCAAGTACAGTCCTCAGGTTTGGCTCCAGGGGCCTGAGCCTGTAGGTTGTGTAGGTCAGGGCTGTTTGGACAGTTGTCTGAAAACACAAACTCGGCTTATGTTTCGGGTCATAGGTATGGCAGGACTGATCTACAGACCATGAGGAGAACTCTTCGGGATTTGAAAGAAGGGCGAGTGTGAGGCTCTGCTCAAGTTTTTGTCCTGGATATCGTGTCACTCATGGTCGTTGAATTTCTGGGTACTTCATGGGAAATGGACGAGTCTTACTCTCTGGTAGTTTGGCCAAGTCCAAAGAGTTTGCGGTCATTCTGTGGGCTGGAAGAAGTCCTTTTTTTTGTTGTTGTTGTTGTTGTTGTTGTTTTCTTTTTTAACCTCAGGTGTCCCACCAAATGATGGATTCCAGAGTAGAGCCCTGGGGAGGGGCGACTGGACAATCAGAAATCTGGTTAAAAATTGGGGCCTAGGGACATGTCAAGCCCATTATGACATCTAATGGTCCAGCCACTGAGAGGACTTACTAGAGGACAGCACTCATGCTGAGGGTCACAATGCGTGTGTATGCCCTCATCGCACTCAAGAATGGGCGGGGCCTCAGGGTGAATGCTGGTTTCTCCTACACTGAACGTGCCAACCACAAGGATTCTTGCCATGGGTAAGGAGGAATTCTGATTTCTGCATCACACTCACGCCTGGGCAATGATTGGAGATAAGGTCTCGGTTCTGAAGCCTGAAAACTGAGGTAGGGAAGAGATGATGACCTAAGGCCATGGCGGGTTTTATGTGCTCAGTGTGCGGTCAGCTTTCTGGGTGTTGGTTAGGAGCTCCGGGCTCAGGTTTGTTCGACAGTGCATTAGTGCCCAGGTTACACTATATAATTTGGGTAAAGTCGAGTGCTGTGTAGGTTTACCCTCATTTAGGTGCCTGGGCAGCTCATGAGGCAATATTTTTTTTTCTAGAGGGCAGGCAGAGTGCTGCATTGTGGGTCCGGAATTGCCAAACTTGAGGGCTTCGGGGCCAGGAGTGTGAGGACGGAAGTCTGAGAAGACAAGCTAGACTTGGGTTTCAGGGCGAGGGCATGGCAGGTACCCCCTGCAGGTCTGAACCAATATCTCATGCATCTGAAGTCAGGGCGAGGATCAGACGTTGGCTCAGGTTGGAGTTTCTGAGCATGACGGCCGCTTCATGAAGGGAGCGGAATCTCGAGGCCATTGAGGTTTTCCCACGTTGGGAGTTGTGGGATGCCCCCTTCAAGGATTCCTTCTGCGGGACAATTGAGACCTGTTGGACAACTCCAGGACATCCCATATGGAATGACTCCAGAGCACCGTTCGCGGATGGATGCCTGGGAAGCCCGCCTCGCATTCCAATTGTCTCCTAGCAACAAGACAGTTTAGATCTGATGGCTCTGCCGGAGCAACCGGGGTGGCTGAGTTGAAATGGACTTTCCTGAGGATGGGTCCTAATGTGTTTTTGTGTCCATGAGGGCCTTGGAATGGGGCGGTGGCACCGGGACCCTGAAGTACTCTCCTAAGCTTTGGACATGGCTCCCATGCACAGGTTTCCTTGTGGAGACGAGATGAGTTCTGATGGGTGCCTCAGGAAAACTCCTATGCTCGTATTGGAATCAGGCTTTTGAGGACACATGCCTGTAACCCAAAGCAATGGATCCTATTATGGCCTAGGGTCCTGTCTGGTTCAATCTTCTTCTCTGGGGACATCCATCTATGGTATGAGTGGAGGTCGATTATCAGCTGGTGTCAGACAGCCCTTGTTTGTTCCGGGCGACCTACACTATTGGGATGGCCTCAGGGACTTTGGAGGTTTCTCCTAATTTGTACTATTTTGGACCATGGAATGGGCAGAATTCCCATGGATTGGTAGGCACAGTCCTAATGTGTGGCTCCAGGGGCCCAGCCTGCAGGGTGGTTGGCCCAAGACTTTGAGGACAGAAGTCTGAAAACACAAACTCAGCTTAGATTTGGGGACGTAGGTATGGCAGGCCCGATCTACAAACCATGAGAAGAACTCTTCAGGATATGAAGAAAGTGCGAGTCTGAGGCGCTTGCTCAGGCTTTTGTCTCTGGATTTTGTATCAGCGATGGCCGTGGAATGTCGGGGAGGCCTCATGGGCCATGGACGAATCTTCCTCTCTGAGGATTTGGCCCGATTCCCAATTGCTTTTCGTCAATCTGTGGGATGGGAGGACTCATTTCAGTTTTGTTACCTCAGGTGTCCCACCAAAAGAGGAATTCCAAAGCCAAGCCGTGGGGAAGACTGAAGGGTCAACCCGAACTATGGTTAAAAATTGGGGCCTAGGGGCATGGCAAGCCCAATATGCTATCTCTTCATCCAGCCACTGAGCGGCCTTACTTGAGGACTAGGCTCAGCCTGAGCGTCACAATGTGTGTTTGTGACCAATGTGTCCCGCGAGCATGGGCGGGGCCTCATGGGCCACACTGGTTTCAACTACACTGAACGTTGGACAACATGCCAACCACAAGGTTTCTTGCCATGGGGAAGGAGTTCTGATTTCTGCATCACCTTCAACCCTGGGCAGTGATTGGAGATAAGGTCTAGGTTCTGAAACCTGAAAACCGAGGTTGGGAAGAGTTGACGACCTAAGGCCATGGCGGCTCGATGTGCTCAGTGTGCGGCCAGCTGTCTGGGAGGGTCCAGGGGTTCCAGGCTCAGGCTGTGTCAGAAAGGGCATTAGTGACCTGGTCAGCCTATGTATTTGGGGTACAGCCATGGTCGGTGCAGGTTATCCTCATTTGGGGTTACTGGGTAGCCCCAGAGGACAATGTTTTTCTTCTGGAGGGCCGGCAGAGTGCTGCATTGTAGTTCTGGATTTCCAAACTGGAGGGCTTGTGGGCCAGTAGTCTGACGACAAAAGTCTGAGAACACAAGGTAGGCTTAGGTATCTGGGTGAGGCCATGGCAGGCACAATCTACAGACCTGAATCGATATCTCGTGCATCTGAAGTCAGGGCAGGATCAGACGATCGCTCAGGTTGGAGTTTCTGTCCCTGATGGCCCCTTCATGAATGCGGGGGGGGGCTTCACGAGGCCATGGGTGTTTTCCCACGATGGGAGTTGTGAGAATCTCCAAACTGCAGAGAGTCTTCTGCAGGACAATTGAGACCTGTTGTTTGGCTCCAGGCCAATGATTCTGAGCAGGGTTCTAAGGATGGATGGCTGGGTAGCCCACCTCGCATTCCAATTGTCTCCTAGCAACAAGACAGGTTAGATCTCCTGGATATGGGGAGCAACCGAGGACGCTGAGTTGAAATGGACACCCCTGGGGATGGGTCCTAACGTGCTTTTGTGTCTATGGAGACCTTGGAATGAAGCGGTGGCACTGGGGCCCTAAAGGGTTCTCCTAAACAAAGGCTTTGACACAGCTCCAACGTGCAAGTTTCCCATGTGTAGATGAGATGTTTTCTGATGGGTGAGTCAAGAAACAGCTATATGCTGCTTTTGAAATCCAGGCCTCTGAGGAGAGATGCCTGGAAACCAAAGCAATGGATCTGATTAGTGCCTAGGGGCCTGTTCTTTCCTTTTTACCTATGGGGACATCTGTCTATGGGTCTGAGTGCAGGTAGGTGCTCAGTTGGGCTCAGATTGCCCCTGTTTTTCCTGGGAAGCCACCACTATTGAGATGGATCAGGGACTTTGGAGGTTTATCCTATGAGAAGGGTTGTGGCCATTGGAATGGGCACACACAATTCCCTTGGAGAGGGCAAGTACAGTCCTCAGGTTTGGCTCCAGGGGCCTGAGCCTGTAGGTTGTGTAGGTCAGGGCTGTTTGGACAGTTGTCTGAAAACACAAACTCGGCTTATGTTTCGGGTCATAGGTATGGCAGGACTGATCTACAGACCATGAGGAGAACTCTTCGGGATTTGAAAGAAGGGCGAGTGTGAGGCTCTGCTCAAGTTTTTGTCCTGGATATCGTGTCACTCATGGTCGTTGAATTTCTGGGTACTTCATGGGAAATGGACGAGTCTTACTCTCTGGTAGTTTGGCCAAGTCCAAAGAGTTTGCGTTCATTCTGTGGGCTGGAAGAAGTCCTTTTTTTTGTTGTTGTTGTTGTTGTTGTTGTTTTCTTTTTTAACCTCAGGTGTCCCACCAAATGATGGATTCCAGAGTAGAGCCCTGGGGAGGGGCGACTGGACAATCAGAAATCTGGTTAAAAATTGGGGCCTAGGGACATGTCAAGCCCATTATGACATCTAATGGTCCAGCCACTGAGAGGACTTACTAGAGGACAGCACTCATGCTGAGGGTCACAATGCGTGTGTATGCCCTCATCGCACTCAAGAATGGGCGGGGCCTCAGGGTGAATGCTGGTTTCTCCTACACTGAACGTGCCAACCACAAGGATTCTTGCCATGGGTAAGGAGGAATTCTGATTTCTGCATCACACTCACCCCTGGGCAATGATTGGAGATAAGGTCTCGGTTCTGAAGCCTGAAAACTGAGGTAGGGAAGAGATGATGACCTAAGGCCATGGCGGGTTTTATGTGCTCAGTGTGCGGTCAGCTTTCTGGGTGTTGGTTAGGAGCTCCGGGCTCAGGTTTGTTCGACAGTGCATTAGTGCCCAGGTTACACTATATAATTTGGGTAAAGTCGAGTGCTGTGTAGGTTTACCCTCATTTAGGTGCCTGGGCAGCTCATGAGGCAATATTTTTTTTTCTAGAGGGCAGGCAGAGTGCTGCATTGTGGGTCTGGAATTGCCAAACTTGAGGGATTCGGGGCCAGGAGTGTGAGGACGGAAGTCTGAGAAGACAAGCTAGACTTGGGTTTCAGGGCGAGGGCATGGCAGGTACCCCCTGCAGGTCTGAACCAATATCTCATGCATCTGAAGTCAGGGCGAGGATCAGACGTTGGCTCAGGTTGGAGTTTCTGAGCATGACGGCCGCTTCATGAAGGGAGCGGAATCTCGAGGCCATTGAGGTTTTCCCACGTTGGGAGTTGTGGGATGCCCCCTTCAAGGATTCCTTCTGCGGGACAATTGAGACCTGTTGGACAACTCCAGGACATCCCATATGGAATGACTCCAGAGCACCGTTCGCGGATGGATGCCTGGGAAGCCCGCCTCGCATTCCAATTGTCTCCTAGCAACAAGACAGTTTAGATCTGATGGCTCTGCCGGAGCAACCGGGGTGGCTGAGTTGAAATGGACTTTCCTGAGGATGGGTCCTAATGTGTTTTTGTGTCCATGAGGGCCTTGGAATGGGGCGGTGGCACCGGGACCCTGAAGTACTCTCCTAAGCTTTGGACATGGCTCCCATGCACAGGTTTCCTTGTGGAGACGAGATGAGTTCTGATGGGTGCCTCAGGAAAACTCCTATGCTCGTATTGGAATCAGGCTTTTGAGGACACATGCCTGTAACCCAAAGCAATGGATCCTATTATGGCCTAGGGTCCTGTCTGGTTCAATCTTCTTCTCTGGAGACATCCATCTATGGTATGAGTGGAGGTCGATTATCAGCTGGTGTCAGACAGCCCTTGTTTGTTCCGGGCGACCTACACTATTGGGATGGCCTCAGGGACTTTGGAGGTTTCTCCTAATTTGTACTATTTTGGACCATGGAATGGGCAGAATTCCCATGGATTGGTAGGCACAGTCCTAATGTGTGGCTCCAGGGGCCCAGCCTGCAGGGTGGTTGGCCCAAGACTTTGAGGACAGAAGTCTGAAAACACAAACTCAGCTTAGATTTGGGGACGTAGGTATGGCAGGCCCGATCTACAAACCATGAGAAGAACTCTTCAGGATATGAAGAAAGTGCGAGTCTGAGGCGCTTGCTCAGGCTTTTGTCTCTGGATTTTGTATCAGCGATGGCCGTGGAATGTCGGGGAGGCCTCATGGGCCATGGACGAATCTTCCTCTCTGAGGATTTGGCCCGATTCCCAATTGCTTTTCGTCAATCTGTGGGATGGGAGGAATCATTTCAGTTTTGTTACCTCAGGTGTCCCACCAAAAGAGGAATTCCAAAGCCAAGCCGTGGGGAAGACTGAAGGGTCAACCCGAACTATGGTTAAAAATTGGGGCCTAGGGGCATGGCAAGCCCAATATGCTATCTCTTCATCCAGCCACTGAGCGGCCTTACTTGAGGACTAGGCTCAGCCTGAGCGTCACAATGTGTGTTTGTGACCAATGTGTCCCGCGAGCATGGGCGGGGCCTCATGGGCCACACTGGTTTCAACTACACTGAACGTTGGACAACATGCCAACCACAAGGTTTCTTGCCATGGGGAAGGAGTTCTGATTTCTGCATCACCTTCAACCCTGGGCAGTGATTGGAGATAAGGTCTAGGTTCTGAAACCTGAAAACCGAGGTTGGGAAGAGTTGACGACCTAAGGCCATGGCGGCTCGATGTGCTCAGTGTGCGGCCAGCTGTCTGGGAGGGTCCAGGGGTTCCAGGCTCAGGCTGTGTCAGAAAGGGCATTAGTGACCTGGTCAGCCTATGTATTTGGGGTACAGCCATGGTCGGTGCAGGTTATCCTCATTTGGGGTTACTGGGTAGCCCCAGAGGACAATGTTTTTCTTCTGGAGGGCCGGCAGAGTGCTGCATTGTAGTTCTGGATTTCCAAACTGGAGGGCTTGTGGGCCAGTAGTCTGACGACAAAAGTCTGAGAACACAAGGTAGGCTTAGGTATCTGGGTGAGGCCATGGCAGGCACAATCTACAGACCTGAATCGATATCTCGTGCATCTGAAGTCAGGGCAGGATCAGACGATCGCTCAGGTTGGAGTTTCTGTCCCTGATGGCCCCTTCATGAATGCGGGGGGGGGCTTCACGAGGCCATGGGTGTTTTCCCACGATGGGAGTTGTGAGAATCTCCAAACTGCAGAGAGTCTTCTGCAGGACAATTGAGACCTGTTGTTTGGCTCCAGGCCAATGATTCTGAGCAGGGTTCTAAGGATGGATGGCTGGGTAGCCCACCTCGCATTCCAATTGTCTCCTAGCAACAAGACAGGTTAGATCTCCTGGATATGGGGAGCAACCGAGGACGCTGAGTTGAAATGGACACCCCTGGGGATGGGTCCTAACGTGCTTTTGTGTCTATGGAGACCTTGGAATGAAGCGGTGGCACTGGGGCCCTAAAGGGTTCTCCTAAACAAAGGCTTTGACACAGCTCCAACGTGCAAGTTTCCCATGTGTAGATGAGATGTTTTCTGATGGGTGAGTCAAGAAACAGCTATATGCTGCTTTTGAAATCCAGGCCTCTGAGGAGAGATGCCTGGAAACCAAAGCAATGGATCTGATTAGTGCCTAGGGGCCTGTTCTTTCCTTTTTAC
Organism: Mustela nivalis; assembly: GCF_964662115.1. Classification (NCBI taxonomy): domain Eukaryota; kingdom Metazoa; phylum Chordata; class Mammalia; order Carnivora; family Mustelidae; genus Mustela; species Mustela nivalis. Next base: position 55,891 of record NW_028135688.1, read on the forward strand.
CTATGGGGACATCTGTCTATGGGTCTGAGTGCAGGTAGGTGCTCAGTTGGGCTCAGATTGCCCCTGTTTTTCCTGGGAAGCCACCACTATTGAGATGGATCAGGGACTTTGGAGGTTTATCCTATGAGAAGGGTTGTGGCCATTGGAATGGGCACACACAATTCCCTTGGAGAGGGCAAGTACAGTCCTCAGGTTTGGCTCCAGGGGCCTGAGCCTGTAGGTTGTGTAGGTCAGGGCTGTTTGGACAGTTGTCTGAAAACACAAACTCGGCTTATGTTTCGGGTCATAGGTATGGCAGGACTGATCTACAGACCATGAGGAGAACTCTTCGGGATTTGAAAGAAGGGCGAGTGTGAGGCTCTGCTCAAGTTTTTGTCCTGGATATCGTGTCACTCATGGTCGTTGAATTTCTGGGTACTTCATGGGAAATGGACGAGTCTTACTCTCTGGTAGTTTGGCCAAGTCCAAAGAGTTTGCGTTCATTCTGTGGGCTGGAAGAAGTCCTTTTTTTTGTTGTTGTTGTTGTTGTTGTTGTTTTCTTTTTTAACCTCAGGTGTCCCACCAAATGATGGATTCCAGAGTAGAGCCCTGGGGAGGGGCGACTGGACAATCAGAAATCTGGTTAAAAATTGGGGCCTAGGGACATGTCAAGCCCATTATGACATCTAATGGTCCAGCCACTGAGAGGACTTACTAGAGGACAGCACTCATGCTGAGGGTCACAATGCGTGTGTATGCCCTCATCGCACTCAAGAATGGGCGGGGCCTCAGGGTGAATGCTGGTTTCTCCTACACTGAACGTGCCAACCACAAGGATTCTTGCCATGGGTAAGGAGGAATTCTGATTTCTGCATCACACTCACCCCTGGGCAATGATTGGAGATAAGGTCTCGGTTCTGAAGCCTGAAAACTGAGGTAGGGAAGAGATGATGACCTAAGGCCATGGCGGGTTTTATGTGCTCAGTGTGCGGTCAGCTTTCTGGGTGTTGGTTAGGAGCTCCGGGCTCAGGTTTGTTCGACAGTGCATTAGTGCCCAGGTTACACTATATAATTTGGGTAAAGTCGAGTGCTGTGTAGGTTTACCCTCATTTAGGTGCCTGGGCAGCTCATGAGGCAATATTTTTTTTTCTAGAGGGCAGGCAGAGTGCTGCATTGTGGGTCTGGAATTGCCAAACTTGAGGGATTCGGGGCCAGGAGTGTGAGGACGGAAGTCTGAGAAGACAAGCTAGACTTGGGTTTCAGGGCGAGGGCATGGCAGGTACCCCCTGCAGGTCTGAACCAATATCTCATGCATCTGAAGTCAGGGCGAGGATCAGACGTTGGCTCAGGTTGGAGTTTCTGAGCATGACGGCCGCTTCATGAAGGGAGCGGAATCTCGAGGCCATTGAGGTTTTCCCACGTTGGGAGTTGTGGGATGCCCCCTTCAAGGATTCCTTCTGCGGGACAATTGAGACCTGTTGGACAACTCCAGGACATCCCATATGGAATGACTCCAGAGCACCGTTCGCGGATGGATGCCTGGGAAGCCCGCCTCGCATTCCAATTGTCTCCTAGCAACAAGACAGTTTAGATCTGATGGCTCTGCCGGAGCAACCGGGGTGGCTGAGTTGAAATGGACTTTCCTGAGGATGGGTCCTAATGTGTTTTTGTGTCCATGAGGGCCTTGGAATGGGGCGGTGGCACCGGGACCCTGAAGTACTCTCCTAAGCTTTGGACATGGCTCCCATGCACAGGTTTCCTTGTGGAGACGAGATGAGTTCTGATGGGTGCCTCAGGAAAACTCCTATGCTCGTATTGGAATCAGGCTTTTGAGGACACATGCCTGTAACCCAAAGCAATGGATCCTATTATGGCCTAGGGTCCTGTCTGGTTCAATCTTCTTCTCTGGGGACATCCATCTATGGTATGAGTGGAGGTCGATTATCAGCTGGTGTCAGACAGCCCTTGTTTGTTCCGGGCGACCTACACTATTGGGATGGCCTCAGGGACTTTGGAGGTTTCTCCTAATTTGTACTATTTTGGACCATGGAATGGGCAGAATTCCCATGGATTGGTAGGCACAGTCCTAATGTGTGGCTCCAGGGGCCCAGCCTGCAGGGTGGTTGGCCCAAGACTTTGAGGACAGAAGTCTGAAAACACAAACTCAGCTTAGATTTGGGGACGTAGGTATGGCAGGCCCGATCTACAAACCATGAGAAGAACTCTTCAGGATATGAAGAAAGTGCTAGTCTGAGGCGCTTGCTCAGGCTTTTGTCTCTGGATTTTGTATCAGCGATGGTTGGGAAATGTCGGGGAGGCCTCATGGGCCATGGACGAATCTTCCTGTCTGAGGATTTGGCCCGATTCCCAATTGCTTTTCGTCAATCTGTGGGATGGGAGGACTCATTTCAGTTTTGTTACCTCAGGTGTCCCACCAAAAGAGGAATTCCAAAGCCAAGCCGTGGGGAAGACTGAAGAATCAACCCGAACTATGGTTAAAAATTGGGGCCTAGGGGCATGGCAAGCCCAATATGCTATCTCTTTATCCAGCCACTGAGTGGCCTTACTTGAGGACTAGGCTCAGCCTGAGCGTCACAATGTGTGTTTGTGACCAATGTGGCCCGCGAGCATGGGCGGGGCCTCATGGGCCTCAATGGTTTCAATGACACTGAACGTTGGACAACATGCCAACCACAAGGTTTCTTGCCATGGGGAAGGAGTTCTGATTTCTGCATCACCTTCAACCTTGGGCAGTGATTGGAGATAAGGTCTAGGTTCTGAAACCTGAAAACCGAGGTTGGGCAGAGATGACGACCTAAGGCCATGGCGGCTCAATGTGCTCAGTGTGCGGCCAGCTGTCTGGGAGGGTCCAGGGGGTCCAGGTTCAGGCTGTGTCAGAAAGGGCATTAGTGCCCTGGTCAGCCTATGTATTTGTGGTACAGCCATGGTCGGTGCAGGTTATCCTCATTTGGGGTTACTGGGTAGCCCCAGAGGACAATGTTTTTCTTCTGGAGGGCCGGCAGAGTGCTGCATTGTAGTTCTGGATTGCCAAACTGGAGGGCTTGTGGGCCAGTAGTCTGACGACAAAAGTCTGAGAACACAAGCTAGGCTTAGTTTTCTGGGTGAGGCCATGGCAGGCACAATCTACAGACCTGAATCGAGATCTCGTGCATCTGAAGTCAGGGCGAGGATAAGACGATCGCTCAGGTTGGAGATTCTGTCCCTGGTGGCCCCTTCATGAATGGGGGGGGGCTTCACGAGGCCATGGGTGTTTTCCCACGATGGGAGTTGTGAGAAGCTCCAAACTGCAGAGAGTCTTCTGCAGGACAATTGAGACCTGTTGTTTGGCTCCAGGCCAATGATTCTGAGCAGGGTTCTAAGGATGGATGGCTGGGTAGCCCACCTCGCATTCCAATTGTCTCCTAGCAACAAGACAGGTTAGATCTCCTGGATGTGGGGAGCAACCGAGGACGCTGAGTTGAAATGGACACCCCTGGGGATGGGTCCTAACGTGCTTTTGTGTCTATGGAGACCTTGGAATGAAGCGGTGGCCCTGGAGCCCAAAAGGGTTCTCCTAAACAAAGGCTTTGACACAGCTCCAACGTGCAAGTTTCCCATGTGTAGATGAGATGTTTTCTGATGGGTGATTCAAGAAACAGCTATATGCTGCTTTTGAAATCCAGGCCTCTGAGGAGAGATGCCTGGAAACCAAAGCAATGGATCTGATTAGTGCCTAGGGGCCTGTTCTTTCCTTTTTACCTCTGGGGACTTCTGTCTATGGGTCTGAGTGCAGGTAGGTGCTCAGTTGGGCTCAGATTGCCCCTGTTTTTCCTGGGAAGCCACCACTATTGAGATGGATCAGGGACTTTGGAGGTTTATCCTATGAGAAGGGTTGTGGCCATTGGAATGGGCACACACAATTCCCTTGGAGAGGGCAAGTACAGTCCTCAGGTTTGGCTCCAGGGGCCTGAGCCTGTAGGTTGTGTAGGTCAGGGCTGTTTGGACATTTGTCTGAAAACACAAACTCGGCTTATGTTTCGGGTCATAGGTATGGCAGGACTGATCTACAGACCATGAGGAGAACTCTTCGGGATTTGAAAGAAGGGCGAGTGTGAGGCTCTGCTCAAGTTTTTGTCCTGGGTATCGTGTCACACATGGTCGTGGAATTTCTGGGTACTTCATGGGAAATGGACGAGTCTTACTCTCTGGTGGTTTGGCCACGTCCAAAGAGTTTGCGTTCATTCTGTGGGCTGGAAGAATTCCTTTTTTTTTTTTTTTGTTGTTGTTGTTGTTGTTTTCTTTTTTAACCTCAGGTGTCCCACCAAATGATGGATTCCAGAGTAGAGCCCTGGGGAGGGGCGACTGGACAATCAGAAATCTGGTTAAAAACTGGGGCCTAGGGACATGTTAAGCCCATTATGACATCTAATGGTCCAGCCACTGAGAGGACTTACTAGAGGACAGGACTCATGCTGAAGGTCACAATGCGTGTGTATGCCCTCGTCGCACTCAAGAATGGGCGGGGCCTCAGGGTGAATGCTGGTTTCTCCTACACTGAACGTTGGACAATGTGCCCACCACAAGGGTTCTTGCCATGGGTAAGGAGGAGTTCTGATTTCTGCATCACACTCACCCATGGGCAATGATTGGAGATAAGGTCTCGGTTCTGAAGCCTGAAAACTGAGGTAGGGAAGAGATGATGACCTAAGGCCATGGCGGGTTTTATGTGATCAGTGTGCGGTCAGCTTTCTGGGTGTTGGTCAGGAGGTCCGGGCTCAGGTTTGTTCGACAGTGCATTAGTGCCCAGGTTAGACTATATAATTTGGGTAAAGTCGAGTGCTGTGTAGGTTTACCCTCATTTAAGGTGCCTGGGCAGCTCATGAGGCAATAATTTTTTTTCTAGAGGGCAGGCAGAGTGCTGCATTGTTGGTCCGGAATTGCCAAACTTGAGGGCTTCGGGGCCAGGAGTGTGAGGACGGAAGTCTGAGAAGACAAGCTAGACTTGGGTTTCAGGGCGAGGGCACGGCAGGTACCCCCTGCAGATCTGAACCAATATCTCATGCATCTGAAGTCAGGGCGAGGATCAGACGTTGGCTCAGGTTGGAGTTTCTGAGCATGACAGCCGCTTCATGAAGGGAGCGGAATCTCAAGGCCATTGAGGTTTTCCCACGTTGGGAGTTGTGGGATGCCCCCTTCAAGGATTCCTTCTGCGGGACAATTGAGACCTGTTGGACAGCTCCAGGACATCCCATATGGAATGACTCCAGAGCACCGTTCGCGGATGGATGCCTGGGAAGCCCGCCTCGCATTCCAATTGTCTCCAAGAAACAAGACAGTTTAGATCTGATGGCTCTGCTGGAGCAACCGGGGTGGCTGAGTTGAAATGGACTTTCCTGAGGATGGGTCCTAATTTGTTTTTGTGTCCATGAGGGCCTTGGAATGGGGCGGTGGCACCGGGACCCTGAAGTACTCTCCTAAGCTTTGGACATGGCTCCCATGCACAGGTTTCCTTGTGGAGACGAGATGAGTTCTGATGGGTGCCTCAGGAAAACCCCTATGCTCGTATTGGAATCAGGCTTTTGAGGACACATGCCTGTAACCCAAAGCAATGGATCCTATTATGGCCTAGGGTCCTGTCTGGTTCAATCTTCTTCTCTGGGGACATCCATCTATGGTATGAGTGGAGGTCGATTATCAGCTGGTGTCAGACAGCCCTTGTTTGTTCCGGGCGACCTACACTATTGGGATGGCTTCAGGGACTTTGGAGGTTTCTCCTAATTTGTACTATTTTGGACCATGGAATGGGCAGAATTCCCATGGATTGGTAGGCACAGTCCTAATGTGTGGCTCCAGGGGCCCAGCCTGCAGGGTGGTTGGCCCAAGACTTTGAGGACAGAAGTCTGAAAACACAAACTCAGCTTAGATTTGGGGACGTAGGTATGGCAGGCCCGATCTACAAACCATGAGAAGAACTCTTCAGGATATGAAGAAAGTGCGAGTCTGAGGCGCTTGCTCAGGCTTTTGTCTCTGGATTTTGTATCAGCGATGGCCGTGGAATGTCGGGGAGGCCCCATGGGCCATGGACGAATCTTCCTGTCTGAGGATTTGGCCCGATTCCCAATTGCTTTTCGTCAATCTGTGGGATGGGAGGACTCATTTCAGTTTTGTTACCTCAGGTGTCCCACCAAAAGAGGAATTCCAAAGCCAAGCCGTGGGGAAGACTGAAGGGTCAACCCGAACTATGGTTAAAAATTGGGGCCTAGGGGCATGGCAAGCCCAATATGCTATCTCTTCATCCAGCCACTGAGCGGCCTTACTTGAGGACTGGGCTCAGCCTGAGCGTCACAATGTGTGTTTGTGACCAATGTGTCCCGCGAGCATGGGCGGGGCCTCATGGGCCACACTGGTTTCAACTACACTGAACGTCGGACAACATGCCAACCACAAGGTTTCTTGCCATGGGGAAGGAGTTCTGATTTCTGCATCACCTTCAACCCTGGGCAGTGATTGGAGATAAGGTCTAGGTTCTGAAACCTGAAAACCGAGGTTGGGAAGAGATGACGACCTAAGGCCATGGCGGCTCGATGTGCTCAGTGTGTGGCCAGCTTTCTGGGAGGGTCCAGGGGGTCCAGGCTCAGGCTGTGTCAGAAAGGGCATTAGTGCCCTGGTCATACTATGTATTTGGGGTACAGCCATGGTCGGTGCAGGTTGATCCTCATTTGGGGTTACTGGGTAGCCCCAGAGGACAATGTTTTTCTTCTGGAGGGCCGGCAGAGTGCTGCATTGTAGTTCTGGATTGCCAAACTGGAGGGCTTGTGGGCCAGTAGTCTGACGACAAAAGTCTGAGAACACAAGCTAGGCTTAGGTTTCTGGGTGAGGCCATGGCAGGCACAATCTACAGACCTGAATCGAGATCTCGTGCATCTGAAGTCAGGGCGAGGATCAGACGATCGCTCAGGTTGGAGTTTCTGTCCCTGATGGCCCCTTCATGAATGGGGGGGGGGGCTTCTCGAGGCCATGGGTGTTTTCCCACGATGGGAGTTGTGAGAAGCTCCAAACTGCAGAGAGTCTTATGCTGGACAATTGAGACCTGTTGTTTGGCTCCAGGCCAATGATTCTGAGCAGGGTTCTAAGGATGGATGGCTGGGTAGCCCACCTCGCATTCCAATTGTCTCCTAGCAACAAGACAGGTTAGATCTCCTGGATCTGTGGGGAGCAACCGAGGACGCTGAGTTGAAATGGACAACCCTGGGGATGGGTCCTAACGTGCTTTTGTGTCTATGGAGACCTTGGAATGAAGCGGTGGCACTGGGGCCCAAAAGGGTTCTCCTAAACAAAGGCTTTGACACAGCTCCAACGTGCAAGTTTCCCATGTGTAGATGAGATGTTTTCTGATGGGTGAGTCAAGAAACAGCTATATGCTGCTTTTGAAATCCAGGCCTCTGAGGAGAGATGCCTGGAAACCAAAGCAATGGATCTGATTAGTGCCTAGGGGCCTGTTCTTTCCTTTTTACCTCTGGGGACATCTGTCTATGGGTCTGAGTGCAGGTAGGTGCTCAGTTGGGCTCAGATTGCCCCTGTTTTTCCTGGGAAGCCACCACTATTGAGATGGATCAGGGACTTTGGAGGTTTATCCTATGAGAATGGTAGTGGCCATTGGAATGGGCACACACAATTCCCTTGGAGAGGGCAAGTACAGTCCTCAGGTTTGGCTCCAGGGGCCTGAGCCTGTAGGTTGTGAGGGCCAGGGCTGTTTGGACAGTTGTCTGAAAACACAAACTCGGCTTATGTTTCGGGTCATAGGTATGGCAGGACTGATCTACAGACCATGAGGAAAACTCTTCGGGATTTGAAAGAAGGGCGAGTGTGAGGCTCTGCTCAAGTTTTTGTCCTGGATATCGTGTCACTCATGGTCGTGGAATTTCTGGGTGACTTCATGGGAAATGGACGAGTCTTACTCTCTGTTGGATTGGCCACGTCCAAAGAGTTTGCGTTCATTCTGTGGGCTGGAAGAAGTTAGTTTTTTTTTTGTTGTGTTGTTGTTTTTTTTTTTTTTAACCTCAGGTGTCCCACCAAATGATGGATTCCAGAGTAGAGCCCTGGGGAGGGGCGACTGGACAATCAGAAATCTGGTTAAAAATTGGGCCTAGGGACATGTCAAGCCCATTATGACATCTAATGGTCCAGCCACTGAGAGGACTTACTAGAGGACAGGACTCATGCTGAGGGTCACAATGCGTGTGTATGCCCTCGTCGCACTCAAGAATGGGCGGGGCCTCAGGGTGAATGCTGGTTTCTCCTACACTGAACGTTGGACAACGTGCCAACCACAAGGGTTCTTGCCATGGGTAAGGAAGAGTTCTGATTTCTGCATCACACTCACCCATGGGCAGTGATTGGAGATAAGGTCTCGGTTCTGAAGCCTGAAAACTGAGGTAGGGAAGAGATGATGACCTAAGGCCATGGCGGGTTTTATGTGTTCAGTGTGCGGTCAGCTTTCTGGGTGTTGGTCAGGAGGTCCGGGCTCAGGTTGTGTTCGACAGTGCATTAGTGCCCAGGTTAGACTATATAATTTGGGTAAAGTCGAGTGCTGTGTAGGTTTACCCTCATTTAAGGTGCCTGGGCAGCTCATGAGGCAATAATTTTTTTTCTAGAGGGCAGGCAGAGTGCTGCATTGTGGGTCCGGAATTGCCAAACTTGAGGGCTTCGGGGCCAGGAGCGTGAGGACGGAAGTCTGAGAAGACAAGCTAGACTTGGGTTTCAGGGCGAGGGCACGGCAGGTACCCCCTGCAGATCTGAACCAATATCTCATGTATCTGAAGTCCGGGCGAGGATCAGACGTTGGCTCAGGTTGGAGTTTCTGAGCATGACGGCCGCTTCATGAAGGGAGCGGAATCTCGAGGCCATTGAGGTTTTCCCACGTTGGGAGTTGTGGGATGCCCCCTTCATGGATTCCTTCTGCGGGACAATTGAGACCTGTTGGACAGCTCCAGGACATCCCATATGGAATGACTCCAGAGCACCGTTCGCGGATGGATGCCTGGGAAGCCCGCCTCGCATTCCAATTGTCTCCTAGCAACAAGACAGTTTAGATCTGATGGCTCTGCCGGAGCAACCGGGGTGGCTGAGTTGAAATGGACTTTCCTGAGGATGGGTCCTAATGTGTTTTTGTGTCCATGAGGGCCTTGGAATGGGGCGGTGGCACCGGGACCCTGAAGTACTCTCCTAAGCTTTGGACATGGCTCCCATGCACAGGTTTCCTGGTGGAGACGAGATGAGTACTGATGGGTGCCTCAGGAAAACCCCTATGCTCTTATTGGAATCAGGCTTTTGAGGACACATGCCTGTAACCCAAAGCAATGGATCCTATTATGGCCTAGGGTCCTGTCTGGTTCAATCTTCTTCTCTGGGGACATCCATCTATGGTATGAGTGGAGGTCGATTATCAGCTGTTGTCAGACCGCCCTTGTTTCTTCCGGGCGACCTACACTATTGGGATGGCCTCAGGGACTTTGGAGGTTTCTCCTAATTTGTACGATTTTGGACCCTGGAATGGGCAGAATTCCCATGGATTGGTAGGCACAGTCCTAATGTGTGGCTCCAGGGGCCCAGCCTGGAGAGTGTGGGGCCCAAGACTTTGAGGACAGAAGTCTGAAAACACAAACTCAGCTTAGGTTTGGGGACGTAGGTATGGCAGGCCCGATCTACAAACCATGAGAAGAACTCTTCAGGATATGAAGAAAGTGCGAGTCTGAGGCGCTTGCTCAGGCTTTTGTCTCTGGATTTTGTATCAGCGATGGCCGTGGAATGTCGGGGAGGCCTCATGGGCCATGGACGAATCTTCCTCTCTGAGGATTTGGCCCGATTCCCAATTGCTTTTCGTCAATCTGTGGGATGGGAGGACTCATTTCAGTTTTGTTACCTCAGGTGTCCCAGCAAAAGAGGAATTCCAAAGCCAAGCCGTGGGGAAGACTGAAGGGTCAACCCGAACTATGGTTAAAAATTGGGGCCTGGGGGCATGGCAAGCCCAATATGCTATCTCTTCATCCAGCCACTGAGTGGCCTTACTTGAGGACTAGGCTCAGCCTGAGCGTCACAATGTGTGTTTGTGACCAATGTGGCCCGCGAGCATGGGCGGGGCCTCATGGGCCTCAATGGTTTCAACGACACTGAACGTTGGACAACATGCCAACCACAAGGTTTCTTGCCATGGGGAAGGAGTTCTGATTTCTGCATCACCTTCAACCTTGGGCAGTGATTGGAGATAAGGTCTAGGTTCTGAAACCTGAAAACCGAGGTTGGGCAGAGATGACGACCTAAGGCCATGGCGGCTCAATGTGCTCAGTGTGCGGCCAGCTGTCTGGGAGGGTCCAGGGGGTCCAGGTTCAGGCTGTGTCAGAAAGGGCATTAGTGCCCTGGTCAGCCTATGTATTTGGGGTACAGCCATGGTCGGTGCAGGTTATCCTCATTTGGGGTTACTGGGTAGCCCCAGAGGACAATGTTTTTCTTCTGGAGGGCCGGCAGAGTGCTGCATTGTAGTTCTGGATTGCCAAACTGGAGGGCTTGTGGGCCAGTAGTCTGACGACAAAAGTCTGAGAACACAAGCTAGGCTTAGGTTTCTGGGTGAGGCCATGGCAGGCACAATCTACAGACCTGAATCGAGATCTCGTGCATCTGAAGTCAGGGCGAGGATAAGACGATCGCTCAGGTTGGAGATTCTGTCCCTGATGGCCCCTTCATGAATGGGGGGGGGCTTCACGAGGCCATGGGTGTTTTCCCACGATGGGAGTTGTGAGAAGCTCCAAACTGCAGAGAGTCTTCTGCAGGACAATTGAGACCTGTTGTTTGGCTCCAGGCCAATGATTCTGAGCAGGGTTCTAAGGATGGATGGCTGGGTAGCCCACCTCGCATTCCAATTGTCTCCTAGCAACAAGACAGGTTAGATCTCCTGGATGTGGGGAGCAACCGAGGACGCTGAGTTGAAATGGACACCCCTGGGGATGGGTCCTAACGTGCTTTTGTGTCTATGGAGACCTTGGAATGAAGCGGTGGCCCTGGAGCCCAAAAGGGTTCTCCTAAACAAAGGCTTTGACACAGCTCCAACGTGCAAGTTTCCCATGTGTAGATGAGATGTTTTCTGATGGGTGAGTCAAGAAACAGCTATATGCTGCTTTTGAAATCCAGGCCTCTGAGGAGAGATGCCTGGAAACCAAAGCAATGGATCTGATTAGTGCCTAGGGGCCTGTTCTTTCCTTTTTACCTCTGGGGACTTCTGTCTATGGGTCTGAGTGCAGGTAGGTGCTCAGTTGGGCTCAGATTGCCCCTGTTTTTCCTGGGAAGCCACCACTATTGAGATGGATCAGGGACTTTGGAGGTTTATCCTATGAGAAGGGTTGTGGCCATTGGAATGGGCACACACAATTCCCTTGGAGAGGGCAAGTACAGTCCTCAGGTTTGGCTCCAGGGGCCTGAGCCTGTAGGTTGTGTAGGTCAGGGCTGTTTGGACATTTGTCTGAAAACACAAACTCGGCTTATGTTTCGGGTCATAGGTATGGCAGGACTGATCTACAGACCATGAGGAGAACTCTTCGGGATTTGAAAGAAGGGCGAGTGTGAGGCTCTGCTCAAGTTTTTGTCCTGGGTATCGTGTCACACATGGTCGTGGAATTTCTGGGTACTTCATGGGAAATGGACGAGTCTTACTCTCTGGTGGTTTGGCCACGTCCAAAGAGTTTGCGTTCATTCTGTGGGCTGGAAGAATTCCTTTTTTTTTTTTTGTTGTTGTTGTTGTTTTCTTTTTTAACCTCAGGTGTCCCACCAAATGATGGATTCCAGAGTAGAGCCCTGGGGAGGGGCGACAGGACAATCAGAAATCTGGTTAAAAACTGGGGCCTAGGGACATGTTAAGCCCATTATGACATCTAATGGTCCAGCCACTGAGAGGACTTACTAGAGGACAGGACTCATGCTGAAGGTCACAATGCGTGTGTATGCCCTCGTCGCACTCAAGAATGGGCGGGGCCTCAGGGTGAATGCTGGTTTCTCCTACACTGAACGTTGGACAATGTGCCCACCACAAGGGTTCTTGCCATGGGTAAGGAGGAGTTCTGATTTCTGCATCACACTCACCCATGGGCAATGATTCGAGATAAGGTCTCGGTTCTGAAGCCTGAAAACTGAGGTAGGGAAGAGATGATGACCTAAGGCCATGGCGGGTTTTATGTGTTCAGTGTGCGGTCAGCTTTCTGGGTGTTGGTCAGGAGGTCCGGGCTCAGGTTTGTTCGACAGTGCATTAGTGCCCAGGTTAGACTATATAATTTGGGTAAAGTCGAGTGCTGTGTAGGTTTACCCTCATTTAAGGTGCCTGGGCAGCTCATGAGGCAATCATTTTTTTCTAGAGGGCAGGCAGAGTGCTGCATTGTTGGTCCGGAATTGCCAAACTTGAGGGCTTCGGGGCCAGGAGTGTGAGGACGGAAGTCTGAGAAGACAAGCTAGACTTGGGTTTCAGGGCGAGGGCACGGCAGGTACCCCCTGCAGATCTGAACCAATATCTCATGCATCTGAAGTCAGGGCGAGGATCAGACGTTGGCTCAGGTTGGAGTTTCTGAGCATGACAGCCGCTTCATGAAGGGAGCGGAATCTCGAGGCCATTGAGGTTTTCCCACGTTGGGAGTTGTGGGATGCCCCCTTCAAGGATTCCTTCTGCGGGACAATTGAGACCTGTTGGACAGCTCCAGGACATCCCATATGGAATGACTCCAGAGCACCGTTCGCGGATGGATGCCTGGGAAGCCCGCCTCGCATTCCAATTGTCTCCTAGAAACAAGACAGTTTAGATCTGATGGCTCTGCCGGAGCAACCGGGGTGGCTGAGTTGAAATGGACTTTCCTGAGGATGGGTCCTAATGTGTTTTTGTGTCCATGAGGGCCTTGGAATGGGGCGGTGGCACCGGGACCCTGAAGTACTCTCCTAAGCTTTGGACATGGCTCCCATGCACAGGTTTCCTTGTGGAGACGAGATGAGTTCTGATGGGTGCCTCAGGAAAACCCCTATGCTCGTATTGGAATCAGGCTTTTGAGGACACATGCCTGTAACCCAAAGCAATGGATCCTATTATGGCCTAGGGTCCTGTCTGGTTCAATCTTCTTCTCTGGGGACATCCATCTATGGTATGAGTGGAGGTCGATTATCAGCTGGTGTCAGACAGCCCTTGTTTGTTCCGGGCGACCTACACTATTGGGATGGCTTCAGGGACTTTGGAGGTTTCTCCTAATTTGTACTATTTTGGACCATGGAATGGGCAGAATTCCCATGGATTGGTAGGCACAGTCCTAATGTGTGGCTCCAGGGGCCCAGCCTGCAGGGTGGTTGGCCCAAGACTTTGAGGACAGAAGTCTGAAAACACAAACTCAGCTTAGATTTGGGGACGTAGGTATGGCAGGCCCGATCTACAAACCATGAGAAGAACTCTTCAGGATATGAAGAAAGTGCGAGTCTGAGGCGCTTGCTCAGGCTTTTGTCTCTGGATTTTGTATCAGCGATGGCCGTGGAATGTCGGGGAGGCCTCATGGGCCATGGACGAATCTTCCTGTCTGAGGATTTGGCCCGATTCCCAATTGCTTTTCGTCAATCTGTGGGATGGGAGGACTCATTTCAGTTTTGTTACCTCAGGTGTCCCACCAAAAGAGGAATTCCAAAGCCAAGCCGTGGGGAAGACTGAAGGGTCAACCCGAACTATGGTTAAAAATTGGGGCCTAGGGGCATGGCAAGCCCAATATGCTATCTCTTCATCCAGCCACTGAGCGGCCTTACTTGAGGACTGGGCTCAGCCTGAGCGTCACAATGTGTGTTTGTGACCAATGTGTCCCGCGAGCATGGGCGGGGCCTCATGGGCCACACTGGTTTCAACTACACTGAACGTCGGACAACATGCCAACCACAAGGTTTCTTGCCATGGGGAAGGAGTTCTGATTTCTGCATCACCTTCAACCCTGGGCAGTGATTGGAGATAAGGTCTAGGTTCTGAAACCTGAAAACCGAGGTTGGGAAGAGATGACGACCTAAGGCCATGGCGGCTCGATGTGCTCAGTGTGCGGCCAGCTTTCTGGGAGGGTCCAGGGGGTCCAGGCTCAGGCTGTGTCAGAAAGGGCATTAGTGCCCTGGTCATACTATGTATTTGGGTTACAGCCATGGTCGGTGCAGGTTGATCCTCATTTGGGGTTACTGGGTAGCCCCAGAGGACAATGTTTTTCTTCTGGAGGGCCGGCAGAGTGCTGCATTGTAGTTCTGGATTGCCAAACTGGAGGGCTTGTGGGCCAGTAGTCTGACGACAAAAGTCTGAGAACACAAGCTAGGCTTAGGTTTCTGGGTGAGGCCCTGGCAGGCACAATCTACAGACCTGAATCGAGATCTCGTGCATCTGAAGTCAGGGCGAGGATCAGACGATCGCTCAGGTTGGAGTTTCTGTCCCTGATGGCCCCTTCATGAATGGGGGGGGGGGGCTTCTCGAGGCCATGGGTGTTTTCCCACGATGGGAGTTGTGAGAAGCTCCAAACTGCAGAGAGTCTTATGCTGGACAATTGAGACCTGTTGTTTGGCTCCAGGCCAATGATTCTGAGCAGGGTTCTAAGGATGGATGGCTGGGTAGCCCACCTCGCATTCCAATTGTCTCCTAGCAACAAGACAGGTTAGATCTCCTGGATCTGTGGGGAGCAACCGAGGACGCTGAGTTGAAATGGACAACCCTGGGGATGGGTCCTAACGTGCTTTTGTGTCTATGGAGACCTTGGAATGAAGCGGTGGCACTGGGGCCCAAAAGGGTTCTCCTAAACAAAGGCTTTGACACAGCTCCAACGTGCAAGTTTCCCATGTGTAGATGAGATGTTTTCTGATGGGTGAGTCAAGAAACAGCTATATGCTGCTTTTGAAATCCAGGCCTCTGAGGAGAGATGCCTGGAAACCAAAGCAATGGATCTGATTAGTGCCTAGGGGCCTGTTCTTTCCTTTTTACCTCTGGGGACATCTGTCTATGGGTCTGAGTGCAGGTAGGTGCTCAGTTGGGCTCAGATTGCCCCTGTTTTTCCTGGGAAGCCACCACTATTGAGATGGATCAGGGACTTTGGAGGTTTATCCTATGAGAAGGGTAGTGGCCATTGGAATGGGCACACACAATTCCCTTGGAGAGGGCAAGTACAGTCCTCAGGTTTGGCTCCAGGGGCCTGAGCCTGTAGGTTGTGAGGGCCAGGGCTGTTTGGACAGTTGTCTGAAAACACAAACTCGGCTTATGTTTCGGGTCATAGGTATGGCAGGACTGATCTACAGACCATGAGGAAAACTCTTCGGGATTTGAAAGAAGGGCGAGTGTGAGGCTCTGCTCAAGTTTTTGTCCTGGATATCGTGTCACTCATGGTCGTGGAATTTCTGGGTGACTTCATGGGAAATGGACGAGTCTTACTCTCTGGTGGTTTGGCCACGTCCAAAGAGTTTGCGTTCATTCTGTGGGCTGGAAGAAGTCAGTTTTTTTTTTGTTGTTGTGTTGTTGTTTTTTTTTTTTTAACCTCAGGTGTCCCACCAAATGATGGATTCCAGAGTAGAGCCCTGGGGAGGGGCGACTGGACAATCAGAAATCTGGTTAAAAACTGGGGCCTAGGGACATGTTAAGCCCATTATGACATCTAATGGTCCAGCCACTGAGAGGACTGACTAGAGGACAGGACTCATGCTGAAGGTCACAATGCGTGTGTATGCCCTCGTCGCACTCAAGAATGGGCAGGGCCTCAGGGTGAATGCTGGTTTCTCCTACACTGAACGTTGGACAATGTGCCCACCACAAGGGTTCTTGCCATGGGTAAGGAGGAGTTCTGATTTCTGCATCACACTCACCCATGGGCAATGATTGGAGATAAGGTCTCGGTTCTGAAGCCTGAAAACTGAGGTAGGGAAGAGATGATGACCTAAGGCCATGGCGGGTTTTATGTGTTCAGTGTGCGGTCAGCTTTCTGGGTGTTGGTCAGGAGGTCCGGGCTCAGGTTTGTTCGACAGTGCATTAGTGCCCAGGTTAGACTATATAATTTGGGTAAAGTCGAGTGCTGTGTAGGTTTACCCTCATTTAAGGTGCCTGGGCAGCTCATGAGGCAATAATTTTTTTTCTAGAGGGCAGGCAGAGTGCTGCATTGTTGGTCCGGAATTGCCAAACTTGAGGGCTTCGGGGCCAGGAGTGTGAGGACGGAAGTCTGAGAAGACAAGCTAGACTTGGGTTTCAGGGCGAGGGCACGGCAGGTACCCCCTGCAGATCTGAACCAATATCTCATGCATCTGAAGTCAGGGCGAGGATCAGACGTTGGCTCAGGTTGGAGTTTCTGAGCATGACAGCCGCTTCATGAAGGGAGCGGAATCTCGAGGCCATTGAGGTTTTCCCACGTTGGGAGTTGTGGGATGCCCCCTTCAAGGATTCCTTCTGCGGGACAATTGAGACCTGTTGGACAGCTCCAGGACATCCCATATGGAATGACTCCAGAGCACCGTTCGCGGATGGATGCCTGGGAAGCCCGCCTCGCATTCCAATTGTCTCCTAGAAACAAGACAGTTTAGATCTGATGGCTCTGCTGGAGCAACCGGGGTGGCTGAGTTGAAATGGACTTTCCTGAGGATGGGTCCTAATGTGTTTTTGTGTCCATGAGGGCCTTGGAATGGGGCGGTGGCACCGGGACCCTGAAGTACTCTCCTAAGCTTTGGACATGGCTCCCATGCACAGGTTTCCTTGTGGAGACGAGATGAGTTCTGATGGGTGCCTCAGGAAAACCCCTATGCTCGTATTGGAATCAGGCTTTTGAGGACACATGCCTGTAACCCAAAGCAATGGATCCTATTATGGCCTAGGGTCCTGTCTGGTTCAATCTTCTTCTCTGGGGACATCCATCTATGGTATGAGTGGAGGTCGATTATCAGCTGGTGTCAGACAGCCCTTGTTTGTTCCGGGCGACCTACACTATTGGGATGGCTTCAGGGACTTTGGAGGTTTCTCCTAATTTGTACTATTTTGGACCATGGAATGGGCAGAATTCCCATGGATTGGTAGGCACAGTCCTAATGTGTGGCTCCAGGGGCCCAGCCTGCAGGGTGGTTGGCCCAAGACTTTGAGGACAGAAGTCTGAAAACACAAACTCAGCTTAGATTTGGGGACGTAGGTATGGCAGGCCCGATCTACAAACCATGAGAAGAACTCTTCAGGATATGAAGAAAGTGCGAGTCTGAGGCGCTTGCTCAGGCTTTTGTCTCTGGATTTTGTATCAGCGATGGCCGTGGAATGTCGGGGAGGCCTCATGGGCCATGGACGAATCTTCCTCTCTGAGGATTTGGCCCGATTCCCAATTGCTTTTCGTCAATCTGTGGGATGGGAGGACTCATTTCAGTTTTGTTACCTCAGGTGTCCCAGCAAAAGAGGAATTCCAAAGCCAAGCCGTGGGGAAGACTGAAGGGTCAACCCGAACTATGGTTAAAAATTGGGGCCTGGGGGCATGGCAAGCCCAATATGCTATCTCTTCATCCAGCCACTGAGTGGCCTTACTTGAGGACTAGGCTCAGCCTGAGCGTCACAATGTGTGTTTGTGACCAATGTGGCCCGCGAGCATGGGCGGGGCCTCATGGGCCTCAATGGTTTCAACGACACTGAACGTTGGACAACATGCCAACCACAAGGTTTCTTGCCATGGGGAAGGAGTTCTGATTTCTGCATCACCTTCAACCTTGGGCAGTGATTGGAGATAAGGTCTAGGTTCTGAAACCTGAAAACCGAGGTTGGGCAGAGATGACGACCTAAGGCCATGGCGGCTCAATGTGCTCAGTGTGCGGCCAGCTGTCTGGGAGGGTCCAGGGGGTCCAGGTTCAGGCTGTGTCAGAAAGGGCATTAGTGCCCTGGTCAGCCTATGTATTTGGGGTACAGCCATGGTCGGTGCAGGTTATCCTCATTTGGGGTTACTGGGTAGCCCCAGAGGACAATGTTTTTCTTCTGGAGGGCCGGCAGAGTGCTGCATTGTAGTTCTGGATTGCCAAACTGGAGGGCTTGTGGGCCAGTAGTCTGACGACAAAAGTCTGAGAACACAAGCTAGGCTTAGGTTTCTGGGTGAGGCCATGGCAGGCACAATCTACAGACCTGAATCGAGATCTCGTGCATCTGAAGTCAGGGCGAGGATAAGACGATCGCTCAGGTTGGAGATTCTGTCCCTGATGGCCCCTTCATGAATGGGGGGGGGCTTCACGAGGCCATGGGTGTTTTCCCACGATGGGAGTTGTGAGAAGCTCCAAACTGCAGAGAGTCTTCTGCAGGACAATTGAGACCTGTTGTTTGGCTCCAGGCCAATGATTCTGAGCAGGGTTCTAAGGATGGATGGCTGGGTAGCCCACCTCGCATTCCAATTGTCTCCTAGCAACAAGACAGGTTAGATCTCCTGGATGTGGGGAGCAACCGAGGACGCTGAGTTGAAATGGACACCCCTGGGGATGGGTCCTAACGTGCTTTTGTGTCTATGGAGACCTTGGAATGAAGCGGTGGCCCTGGAGCCCAAAAGGGTTCTCCTAAACAAAGGCTTTGACACAGCTCCAACGTGCAAGTTTCCCATGTGTAGATGAGATGTTTTCTGATGGGTGAGTCAAGAAACAGCTATATGCTGCTTTTGAAATCCAGGCCTCTGAGGAGAGATGCCTGGAAACCAAAGCAATGGATCTGATTAGTGCCTAGGGGCCTGTTCTTTCCTTTTTACCTCTGGGGACTTCTGTCTATGGGTCTGAGTGCAGGTAGGTGCTCAGTTGGGCTCAGATTGCCCCTGTTTTTCCTGGGAAGCCACCACTATTGAGATGGATCAGGGACTTTGGAGGTTTATCCTATGAGAAGGGTTGTGGCCATTGGAATGGGCACACACAATTCCCTTGGAGAGGGCAAGTACAGTCCTCAGGTTTGGCTCCAGGGGCCTGAGCCTGTAGGTTGTGTAGGTCAGGGCTGTTTGGACATTTGTCTGAAAACACAAACTCGGCTTATGTTTCGGGTCATAGGTATGGCAGGACTGATCTACAGACCATGAGGAGAACTCTTCGGGATTTGAAAGAAGGGCGAGTGTGAGGCTCTGCTCAAGTTTTTGTCCTGGGTATCGTGTCACACATGGTCGTGGAATTTCTGGGTACTTCATGGGAAATGGACGAGTCTTACTCTCTGGTGGTTTGGCCACGTCCAAAGAGTTTGCGTTCATTCTGTGGGCTGGAAGAATTCCTTTTTTTTTTTTTGTTGTTGTTGTTGTTGTTTTCTTTTTTAACCTCAGGTGTCCCACCAAATGATGGATTCCAGAGTAGAGCCCTGGGGAGGGGCGACAGGACAATCAGAAATCTGGTTAAAAACTGGGGCCTAGGGACATGTTAAGCCCATTATGACATCTAATGGTCCAGCCACTGAGAGGACTTACTAGAGGACAGGACTCATGCTGAAGGTCACAATGCGTGTGTATGCCCTCGTCGCACTCAAGAATGGGCGGGGCCTCAGGGTGAATGCTGGTTTCTCCTACACTGAACGTTGGACAATGTGCCCACCACAAGGGTTCTTGCCATGGGTAAGGAGGAGTTCTGATTTCTGCATCACACTCACCCATGGGCAATGATTCGAGATAAGGTCTCGGTTCTGAAGCCTGAAAACTGAGGTAGGGAAGAGATGATGACCTAAGGCCATGGCGGGTTTTATGTGTTCAGTGTGCGGTCAGCTTTCTGGGTGTTGGTCAGGAGGTCCGGGCTCAGGTTTGTTCGACAGTGCATTAGTGCCCAGGTTAGACTATATAATTTGGGTAAAGTCGAGTGCTGTGTAGGTTTACCCTCATTTAAGGTGCCTGGGCAGCTCATGAGGCAATAATTTTTTTTCTAGAGGGCAGGCAGAGTGCTGCATTGTTGGTCCGGAATTGCCAAACTTGAGGGCTTCGGGGCCAGGAGTGTGAGGACGGAAGTCTGAGAAGACAAGCTAGACTTGGGTTTCAGGGCGAGGGCACGGCAGGTACCCCCTGCAGATCTGAACCAATATCTCATGCATCTGAAGTCAGGGCGAGGATCAGACGTTGGCTCAGGTTGGAGTTTCTGAGCATGACAGCCGCTTCATGAAGGGAGCGGAATCTCGAGGCCATTGAGGTTTTCCCACGTTGGGAGTTGTGGGATGCCCCCTTCAAGGATTCCTTCTGCGGGACAATTGAGACCTGTTGGACAGCTCCAGGACATCCCATATGGAATGACTCCAGAGCACCGTTCGCGGATGGATGCCTGGGAAGCCCGCCTCGCATTCCAATTGTCTCCTAGAAACAAGACAGTTTAGATCTGATGGCTCTGCCGGAGCAACCGGGGTGGCTGAGTTGAAATGGACTTTCCTGAGGATGGGTCCTAATGTGTTTTTGTGTCCATGAGGGCCTTGGAATGGGGCGGTGGCACCGGGACCCTGAAGTACTCTCCTAAGCTTTGGACATGGCTCCCATGCACAGGTTTCCTTGTGGAGACGAGATGAGTTCTGATGGGTGCCTCAGGAAAACCCCTATGCTCGTATTGGAATCAGGCTTTTGAGGACACATGCCTGTAACCCAAAGCAATGGATCCTATTATGGCCTAGGGTCCTGTCTGGTTCAATCTTCTTCTCTGGGGACATCCATCTATGGTATGAGTGGAGGTCGATTATCAGCTGGTGTCAGACAGCCCTTGTTTGTTCCGGGCGACCTACACTATTGGGATGGCTTCAGGGACTTTGGAGGTTTCTCCTAATTTGTACTATTTTGGACCATGGAATGGGCAGAATTCCCATGGATTGGTAGGCACAGTCCTAATGTGTGGCTCCAGGGGCCCAGCCTGCAGGGTGGTTGGCCCAAGACTTTGAGGACAGAAGTCTGAAAACACAAACTCAGCTTAGATTTGGGGACGTAGGTATGGCAGGCCCGATCTACAAACCATGAGAAGAACTCTTCAGGATATGAAGAAAGTGCGAGTCTGAGGCGCTTGCTCAGGCTTTTGTCTCTGGATTTTGTATCAGCGATGGCCGTGGAATGTCGGGGAGGCCTCATGGGCCATGGACGAATCTTCCTGTCTGAGGATTTGGCCCGATTCCCAATTGCTTTTCGTCAATCTGTGGGATGGGAGGACTCATTTCAGTTTTGTTACCTCAGGTGTCCCACCAAAAGAGGAATTCCAAAGCCAAGCCGTGGGGAAGACTGAAGGGTCAACCCGAACTATGGTTAAAAATTGGGGCCTAGGGGCATGGCAAGCCCAATATGCTATCTCTTCATCCAGCCACTGAGCGGCCTTACTTGAGGACTGGGCTCAGCCTGAGCGTCACAATGTGTGTTTGTGACCAATGTGTCCCGCGAGCATGGGCGGGGCCTCATGGGCCACACTGGTTTCAACTACACTGAACGTCGGACAACATGCCAACCACAAGGTTTCTTGCCATGGGGAAGGAGTTCTGATTTCTGCATCACCTTCAACCCTGGGCAGTGATTGGAGATAAGGTCTAGGTTCTGAAACCTGAAAACCGAGGTTGGGAAGAGATGACGACCTAAGGCCATGGCGGCTCGATGTGCTCAGTGTGCGGCCAGCTTTCTGGGAGGGTCCAGGGGGTCCAGGCTCAGGCTGTGTCAGAAAGGGCATTAGTGCCCTGGTCATACTATGTATTTGGGGTACAGCCATGGTCGGTGCAGGTTGATCCTCATTTGGGGTTACTGGGTAGCCCCAGAGGACAATGTTTTTCTTCTGGAGGGCCGGCAGAGTGCTGCATTGTAGTTCTGGATTGCCAAACTGGAGGGCTTGTGGGCCAGTAGTCTGACGACAAAAGTCTGAGAACACAAGCTAGGCTTAGGTTTCTGGGTGAGGCCATGGCAGGCACAATCTACAGACCTGAATCGAGATCTCGTGCATCTGAAGTCAGGGCGAGGATCAGACGATCGCTCAGGTTGGAGTTTCTGTCCCTGATGGCCCCTTCATGAATGGGGGGGGGGGGGCTTCTCGAGGCCATGGGTGTTTTCCCACGATGGGAGTTGTGAGAAGCTCCAAACTGCAGAGAGTCTTATGCTGGACAATTGAGACCTGTTGTTTGGCTCCAGGCCAATGATTCTGAGCAGGGTTCTAAGGATGGATGGCTGGGTAGCCCACCTCGCATTCCAATTGTCTCCTAGCAACAAGACAGGTTAGATCTCCTGGATCTGTGGGGAGCAACCGAGGACGCTGAGTTGAAATGGACAACCCTGGGGATGGGTCCTAACGTGCTTTTGTGTCTATGGAGACCTTGGAATGAAGCGGTGGCACTGGGGCCCAAAAGGGTTCTCCTAAACAAAGGCTTTGACACAGCTCCAACGTGCAAGTTTCCCATGTGTAGATGAGATGTTTTCTGATGGGTGAGTCAAGAAACAGCTATATGCTGCTTTTGAAATCCAGGCCTCTGAGGAGAGATGCCTGGAAACCAAAGCAATGGATCTGATTAGTGCCTAGGGGCCTGTTCTTTCCTTTTTACCTCTGGGGACATCTGTCTATGGGTCTGAGTGCAGGTAGGTGCTCAGTTGGGCTCAGATTGCCCCTGTTTTTCCTGGGAAGCCACCACTATTGAGATGGATCAGGGACTTTGGAGGTTTATCCTATGAGAAGGGTAGTGGCCATTGGAATGGGCACACACAATTCCCTTGGAGAGGGCAAGTACAGTCCTCAGGTTTGGCTCCAGGGGCCTGAGCCTGTAGGTTGTGAGGGCCAGGGCTGTTTGGACAGTTGTCTGAAAACACAAACTCGGCTTATGTTTCGGGTCATAGGTATGGCAGGACTGATCTACAGACCATGAGGAAAACTCTTCGGGATTTGAAAGAAGGGCGAGTGTGAGGCTCTGCTCAAGTTTTTGTCCTGGATATCGTGTCACTCATGGTCGTGGAATTTCTGGGTGACTTCATGGGAAATGGACGAGTCTTACTCTCTGGTGGTTTGGCCACGTCCAAAGAGTTTGCGTTCATTCTGTGGGCTGGAAGAAGTCAGTTTTTTTTTTGTTGTTGTGTTGTTGTTTTTTTTTTTTTAACCTCAGGTGTCCCACCAAATGATGGATTCCAGAGTAGAGCCCTGGGGAGGGGCGACTGGACAATCAGAAATCTGGTTAAAAACTGGGGCCTAGGGACATGTTAAGCCCATTATGACATCTAATGGTCCAGCCACTGAGAGGACTGACTAGAGGACAGGACTCATGCTGAAGGTCACAATGCGTGTGTATGCCCTCGTCGCACTCAAGAATGGGCAGGGCCTCAGGGTGAATGCTGGTTTCTCCTACACTGAACGTTGGACAATGTGCCCACCACAAGGGTTCTTGCCATGGGTAAGGAGGAGTTCTGATTTCTGCATCACACTCACCCATGGGCAATGATTGGAGATAAGGTCTCGGTTCTGAAGCCTGAAAACTGAGGTAGGGAAGAGATGATGACCTAAGGCCATGGCGGGTTTTATGTGTTCAGTGTGCGGTCAGCTTTCTGGGTGTTGGTCAGGAGGTCCGGGCTCAGGTTTGTTCGACAGTGCATTAGTGCCCAGGTTAGACTATATAATTTGGGTAAAGTCGAGTGCTGTGTAGGTTTACCCTCATTTAAGGTGCCTGGGCAGCTCATGAGGCAATAATTTTTTTTCTAGAGGGCAGGCAGAGTGCTGCATTGTTGGTCCGGAATTGCCAAACTTGAGGGCTTCGGGGCCAGGAGTGTGAGGACGGAAGTCTGAGAAGACAAGCTAGACTTGGGTTTCAGGGCGAGGGCACGGCAGGTACCCCCTGCAGATCTGAACCAATATCTCATGCATCTGAAGTCAGGGCGAGGATCAGACGTTGGCTCAGGTTGGAGTTTCTGAGCATGACAGCCGCTTCATGAAGGGAGCGGAATCTCGAGGCCATTGAGGTTTTCCCACGCTGGGAGTTGTGGGATGCCCCCTTCAAGGATTCCTTCTGCGGGACAATTGAGACCTGTTGGACAGCTCCAGGACATCCCATATGGAATGACTCCAGAGCACCGTTCGCGGATGGATGCCTGGGAAGCCCGCCTCGCATTCCAATTGTCTCCTAGAAACAAGACAGTTTAGATCTGATGGCTCTGCTGGAGCAACCGGGGTGGCTGAGTTGAAATGGACTTTCCTGAGGATGGGTCCTAATGTGTTTTTGTGTCCATGAGGGCCTTGGAATGGGGCGGTGGCACCGGGACCCTGAAGTACTCTCCTAAGCTTTGGACATGGCTCCCATGCACAGGTTTCCTTGTGGAGACGAGATGAGTTCTGATGGGTGCCTCAGGAAAACCCCTATGCTCGTATTGGAATCAGGCTTTTGAGGACACATGCCTGTAACCCAAAGCAATGGATCCTATTATGGCCTAGGGTCCTGTCTGGTTCAATCTTCTTCTCTGGGGACATCCATCTATGGTATGAGTGGAGGTCGATTATCAGCTGGTGTCAGACAGCCCTTGTTTGTTCCGGGCGACCTACACTATTGGGATGGCTTCAGGGACTTTGGAGGTTTCTCCTAATTTGTACTATTTTGGACCATGGAATGGGCAGAATTCCCATGGATTGGTAGGCACAGTCCTAATGTGTGGCTCCAGGGGCCCAGCCTGCAGGGTGGTTGGCCCAAGACTTTGAGGACAGAAGTCTGAAAACACAAACTCAGCTTAGATTTGGGGACGTAGGTATGGCAGGCCCGATCTACAAACCATGAGAAGAACTCTTCAGGATATGAAGAAAGTGCGAGTCTGAGGCGCTTGCTCAGGCTTTTGTCTCTGGATTTTGTATCAGCGATGGCCGTGGAATGTCGGGGAGGCCTCATGGGCCATGGACGAATCTTCCTGTCTGAGGATTTGGCCCGATTCCCAATTGCTTTTCGTCAATCTGTGGGATGGGAGGACTCATTTCAGTTTTGTTACCTCAGGTGTCCCACCAAAAGAGGAATTCCAAAGCCAAGCCGTGGGGAAGACTGAAGGGTCAACCCGAACTATGGTTAAAAATTGGGGCCTAGGGGCATGGCAAGCCCAATATGCTATCTCTTCATCCAGCCACTGAGCGGCCTTACTTGAGGACTGGGCTCAGCCTGAGCGTCACAATGTGTGTTTGTGACCAATGTGTCCCGCGAGCATGGGCGGGGCCTCATGGGCCACACTGGTTTCAACTACACTGAACGTCGGACAACATGCCAACCACAAGGTTTCTTGCCATGGGGAAGGAGTTCTGATTTCTGCATCACCTTCAACCCTGGGCAGTGATTGGAGATAAGGTCTAGGTTCTGAAACCTGAAAACCGAGGTTGGGAAGAGATGACGACCTAAGGCCATGGCGGCTCGATGTGCTCAGTGTGCGGCCAGCTTTCTGGGAGGGTCCAGGGGGTCCAGGCTCAGGCTGTGTCAGAAAGGGCATTAGTGCCCTGGTCATACTATGTATTTGGGGTACAGCCATGGTCGGTGCAGGTTGATCCTCATTTGGGGTTACTGGGTAGCCCCAGAGGACAATGTTTTTCTTCTGGAGGGCCGGCAGAGTGCTGCATTGTAGTTCTGGATTGCCAAACTGGAGGGCTTGTGGGCCAGTAGTCTGACGACAAAAGTCTGAGAACACAAGCTAGGCTTAGGTTTCTGGGTGAGGCCATGGCAGGCACAATCTACAGACCTGAATCGAGATCTCGTGCATCTGAAGTCAGGGCGAGGATCAGACGATCGCTCAGGTTGGAGTTTCTGTCCCTGATGGCCCCTTCATGAATGGGGGGGGGGGCTTCTCGAGGCCATGGGTGTTTTCCCACGATGGGAGTTGTGAGAAGCTCCAAACTGCAGAGAGTCTTATGCTGGACAATTGAGACCTGTTGTTTGGCTCCAGGCCAATGATTCTGAGCAGGGTTCTAAGGATGGATGGCTGGGTAGCCCACCTCGCATTCCAATTGTCTCCTAGCAACAAGACAGGTTAGATCTCCTGGATCTGTGGGGAGCAACCGAGGACGCTGAGTTGAAATGGACAACCCTGGGGATGGGTCCTAACGTGCTTTTGTGTCTATGGAGACCTTGGAATGAAGCGGTGGCACTGGGGCCCAAAAGGGTTCTCCTAAACAAAGGCTTTGACACAGCTCCAACGTGCAAGTTTCCCATGTGTAGATGAGATGTTTTCTGATGGGTGAGTCAAGAAACAGCTATATGCTGCTTTTGAAATCCAGGCCTCTGAGGAGAGATGCCTGGAAACCAAAGCAATGGATCTGATTAGTGCCTAGGGGCCTGTTCTTTCCTTTTTACCTCTGGGGACATCTGTCTATGGGTCTGAGTGCAGGTAGGTGCTCAGTTGGGCTCAGATTGCCCCTGTTTTTCCTGGGAAGCCACCACTATTGAGATGGATCAGGGACTTTGGAGGTTTATCCTATGAGAAGGGTAGTGGCCATTGGAATGGGCACACACAATTCCCTTGGAGAGGGCAAGTACAGTCCTCAGGTTTGGCTCCAGGGGCCTGAGCCTGTAGGTTGTGAGGGCCAGGGCTGTTTGGACAGTTGTCTGAAAACACAAACTCGGCTTATGTTTCGGGTCATAGGTATGGCAGGACTGATCTACAGACCATGAGGAAAACTCTTCGGGATTTGAAAGAAGGGCGAGTGTGAGGCTCTGCTCAAGTTTTTGTCCTGGATATCGTGTCACTCATGGTCGTGGAATTTCTGGGTGACTTCATGGGAAATGGACGAGTCTTACTCTCTGGTGGTTTGGCCACGTCCAAAGAGTTTGCGTTCATTCTGTGGGCTGGAAGAAGTCAGTTTTTTTGTTGTTGTTGTGTTGTTGTTTTTTTTTTTTTTAAACTCAGGTGTCCCACCAAATGATGGATTCCAGAGTAGAGCCCTGGGGAGGGGCGACTGGACAATCAGAAATCTGGTTAAAAATTGGGCCTAGGGACATGTCAAGCCCATTATGACATCTAATGGTCCAGCCACTGAGAGGACTTACTAGAGGACAGGACTCATGCTGAGGGTCACAATGCGTGTGTATGCCCTCGTCGCACTCAAGAATGGGCGGGGCCTCAGGGTGAATGCTGGTTTCTCCTACACTGAACGTTGGACAACGTGCCAACCACAAGGGTTCTTGCCATGGGTAAGGAAGAGTTCTGATTTCTGCATCACACTCACCCATGGGCAGTGATTGGAGATAAGGTCTCGGTTCTGAAGCCTGAAAACTGAGGTAGGGAAGAGATGATGACCTAAGGCCATGGCGGGTTTTATGTGTTCAGTGTGCGGTCAGCTTTCTGGGTGTTGGTCAGGAGGTCCGGGCTCAGGTTGTGTTCGACAGTGCATTAGTGCCCAGGTTAGACTATATAATTTGGGTAAAGTCGAGTGCTGTGTAGGTTTACCCTCATTTAAGCTGCCTGGGCAGCTCATTAGGCAATACATTTTTTCTAGAGGGCAGGCAGAGTGCTGCATTGTTGGTCCGGAATTGCCAAACTTGAGGGCTTCGGGGCCAGGAGCGTGAGGACGGAAGTCTGAGAAGACAAGCTAGACTTGGGTTTCAGGGCGAGGGCACGGCAGGTACCCCCTGCAGATCTGAACCAATATCTCATGTATCTGAAGTCCGGGCGAGGATCAGACGTTGGCTCAGGTTGGAGTTTCTGAGCATGACGGCCGCTTCATGAAGGGAGCGGAATCTCGAGGCCATTGAGGTTTTCCCACGTTGGGAGTTGTGGGATGCCCCCTTCATGGATTCCTTCTGCGGGACAATTGAGACCTTTTGGACAGCTCCAGGACATCCCATATGGAATGACTCCAGAGCACCGTTCGCGGATGGATGCCTGGGAAGCCCGCCTCGCATTCCAATTGTCTCCTAGCAACAAGACAGTTTAGATCTGATGGCTCTGCCGGAGCAACCGGGGTGGCTGAGTTGAAATGGACTTTCCTGAGGATGGGTCCTAATGTGTTTTTGTGTCCATGAGGGCCTTGGAATGGGGCGGTGGCACCGGGACCCTGAAGTACTCTCCTAAGCTTTGGACATGGCTCCCATGCACAGGTTTCCTGGTGGAGACGAGATGAGTACTGATGGGTGCCTCAGGAAAACCCCTATGCTCTTATTGGAATCAGGCTTTTGAGGACACATGCCTGTAACCCAAAGCAATGGATCCTATTATGGCCTAGGGTCCTGTCTGGTTCAATCTTCTTCTCTGGGGACATCCATCTATGGTATGAGTGGAGGTCGATTATCAGCTGTTGTCAGACCGCCCTTGTTTCCTCCGGGCGACCTACACTATTGGGATGGCCTCAGGGACTTTGGAGGTTTCTCCTAATTTGTACGATTTTGGACCCTGGAATGGGCAGAATTCCCATGGATTGGTAGGCACAGTCCTAATGTGTGGCTCCAGGGGCCCAGCCTGGAGAGTGTGGGGCCCAAGACTTTGAGGACAGAAGTCTGAAAACACAAACTCAGCTTAGGTTTGGGGACGTAGGTATGGCAGGCCCGATCTACAAACCATGAGAAGAACTCTTCAGGATATGAAGAAAGTGCGAGTCTGAGGCGCTTGCTCAGGCTTTTGTCTCTGGATTTTGTATCAGCGATGGCCGTGGAATGTCGGGGAGGCCTCATGGGCCATGGACGAATCTTCCTCTCTGAGGATTTGGCCCGATTCCCAATTGCTTTTCGTCAATCTGTGGGATGGGAGGACTCATTTCAGTTTTGTTACCTCAGGTGTCCCAGCAAAAGAGGAATTCCAAAGCCAAGCCGTGGGGAAGACTGAAGGGTCAACCCGAACTATGGTTAAAAATTGGGGCCTGGGGGCATGGCAAGCCCAATATGCTATCTCTTCATCCAGCCACTGAGCGGCCTTACTTGAGGACTGGGCTCAGCCTGAGCGTCACAATGTGTGTTTGTGACCAATGTGTCCCGTGAGCATGGGCGGGGCCTCATGGGCCACACTGGTTTCAACTACACTGAACGTTGGACAACATGCCAACCACAAGGTTTCTTGCCATGGGGAAGGAGTTCTGATTTCTGCATCACCTTCAACCCTGGGCAGTGATTGGAGATAAGGTCTAGGTTCTGAAACCTGAAAACCGAGGTTGGGAAGAGATGACGACCTAAGGCCATGGCGGCTCAATGTGCTCAGTGTGCGGCCAGCTGTCTGGGAGGGTCCAGGGGGTCCAGGCTCAGGCTGTGTCAGAAAGGGCATTAGTGCCCTGGTCAGCCTATGTATTTGGGGTACAGCCATGGTCGGTGCAGGTTGATCCTCATTTGGGGTTACTGGGTAGCCCCAGAGGACAATGTTTTTCTTCTGGAGGGCCGGCAGAGTGCTGCATTGTAGTTCTGGATTGCCAAACTGGAGGGCTTGTGGGCCAGTAGTCTGACGACAAAAGTCTGAGAACACAAGCTAGGCTTAGGTTTCTGGGTGAGGCCATGGCACGCACAATCTACAGACCTGAATCGAGATCTCGTGCATCTGAAGTCAGGGCGAGGATCAGACGATCGCTCAGGTTGCAGTTTCTGTCCCTGATGGCCCCTTCATGAATGGGGGGGGGCATCACGAGTCCATGGGTGTTTTCCCACGATGGGAGTTGTGAGAAGCTCCAAACTGCAGAGAGTCTTCTGCAGGACAATTGAGACCTGTTGTTTGGCTCCAGGCCAATGTTTCTGAGCAGGGTTCTAAGGATGGATGGCTGGGTAGCCCACCTCGCATTCCAATTGTCTCCTAGCAACAAGACAGGTTAGATCTCCTGGATCTGTGGGAGCAACCGAGGACGCTGAGTTGAAATGGACACCCCTGGGGATGGGTCCTAACGTGCTTTTGTGTCTATGGAGACCTTGGAATGAAGCGGTGGCACTGGGGCCCAAAAGGGTTCTCCTAAACACAGGCTTTGACACAGCTCCAACGTGCAAGTTTCCCATGTGTAGATGAGATGTTTTCTGATGGGTGAGTCAAGAAACAGCTATATGCTGCTTTTGAAATCCAGGCCTCTGAGGAGAGATGCCTGGAAACCAAAGCAATGGATCTGATTAGTGCCTAGGGGCCTGTTCTTTCCTTTTTACCTCTGGGGACATCTGTCTATGGGTCTGAGTGCAGGTAGGTGCTCAGTTGGGCTCAGATTGCCCCTGTTTTTCCTGGGAAGCCACCACTATTGAGATGGATCAGGGACTTTGGAGGTTTATCCTATGAGAAGGGTTGTGGCCATTGGAATGGGCACACACAATTCCCTTGGAGAGGGCAAGTACAGTCCTCAGGTTTGGCTCCAGGGGCCTGAGCCTGTAGGTTGTGAGGGCCAGGGCTGTTTGTACAGTTGTCTGAAAACACAAACTCGGCTTATGTTTCGGGTCATAGGTATGGCAGGACTAATCTACAGACCATGAGGAGAACTCTTCGGGATTTGAAAGAAGGGCGAGTTTGAGGCTCTGCTCAAGTTTTTGTCTCTGGATATCGTGTCACTCATGGTCGTGGAATTTCTGGGTGACTTCATGGGAAATGGACTAGTCTTACTCTCTGGTGGTTTGGCCCCGTCCAAAGAGTTTGGGGTCATTCTGTGGCTGGAAGAAGTCTGTTTATTTTTTTATTGTTGTTTTTTTTCTTTTTTATCCTCAGGTGTCCCACCAAATGAGGGATTCCAGAGTAGAGCCCTGGGGAGGGGCTACTGGACCATCAGAAATTTGGTTAAAAATTGGGGCCTAGAGACATTTCAAGCCCATTATGACATCTAATGGTCCTGCAACTGAGAGGACTTACTAGAGGACAGGACTCATGCTGAGGGTCACAATGCGTGTGTATGCCCTCCTCGCACTCAAGAATGGGCGGGGCCTCAGGGTGAATGCTGGTTTCTCCTACACTAAACGTTGGACAACGTGCCAACCACAGGGTTCTTGCCATGGGTAAGGAGGAGTTCTGATTTCTGCATCACACTCACCCCTGCGCAGTGATTGGAGATAAGGTCTCGGTTCTGAAGCCTGAAAACTGAGGTAGGGAAGAGATGATGAACTAAGGCCATGGCGGGTTTTATGTGCTCAGTGTGCGGTCAGCTTTCTGGGTGTTGGTCAGGAAGTCCGGGCTCAGGTTGTGTTCGACAGTGCATGAGTGCCCAGGTTAGACTATATAATTTGGGTAAAGTCGAGTGCTGTGTAGGTTTACCCTCATTTAAGGTGCCTGGGCAGCTCATGAGGCAATAATTTTTTTTCTAGAGGGCAGGCAGAGTGCTGCATTGTGGGTCCGGAATTGCCAAACTTGAGAGCTTCGGGGCCAGGAGTGTGAGGACGGAAGTCTGAGAAGACAAGCTAGACTTGGGTTTCAGGGCGAGGGCACGGCAGGTACCCCCTGCAGATCTGAACCAATATCTCATGCATCTGAAGTTAGGGCGAGGATCAGACGTTGGCTCAGGTTGGAGTTTCTGAGCATGACGGCCGCTTCATGAAGGGAGCGGAATTTCGAGGCCATTGAGGTTTTCCCACGTTGGGAGTTGTGGGATGCCCCCTTCAAGGATTCTTTCTGCGGGACAATTGAGACCTGTTGGACAGCTCCAGGACATGCCATATGGAATGACTCCAGAGCATCGTTCGCGGATGGATGCCTGGGAATCCCGCCTCGCATTCCAATTGTCTCCTAGCAACAAGACAGTTTAGATCTGATGGCTCTGCGGGAGCAACCGCGGTGGCTGAGTTGAAATGGACTTTCCTGAGGATGGGTCCTAATGTGTTTTTGTGTCCATGAGGGCCTTGGAATGGGGCGGTTGCACCGGGACCCTGAAGTACTCTCCTAAGCTTTGGACATGGCTCCCATGCACAGGTTTCCTGGTGGAGACGAGATGAGTTCTAATGGGTGCCTCAGGAAAACCCCTATGCTCGTATTGGAATCAGGGTTTTGAGGACACATGCCTGTAACCCAAAGCAATGGATCCTATTATGGCCTAGGGTCCTGTCTGGTTCAATCTTCTTCTCTGGGGACATCCATCTATGGTATGAGTGGAGGTCGATTATCAGCTGGTGTCAGACAGCCCTTGTTTGTTCCGGGCGACCTACACTATTGGGATGGCCACAGGGACTTTGGAGGTTTCTCCTAATTTGTACGATTTTGGACCATGGAATGGGCAGAATTCCCATGGATTGTTAGGCACAGTCCTAATGTGTGGCTCCAGGGGCCCAGGCTGGAGGGGGTGTGGCCCAAGACTTTGAGGACAGAAGTCTGAAAACAGAAACTCAACTTAGGATTGGGGATGTAGGTATGGCAGGCCCGATCTACAAACCATGAGAAGAACTCTTCAGGATATGAAGAAAGTGCTAGTCTGAGGCGCTTTCTCAGGCTTTTGTCTCTGGATTTTGTTTCAGCGATGGCGGTGGAATGTCGGGGACGCCTCATGGCCATGGACGAATCTTCCTCTCTGAGGTTGGCCCGATTCCCAATTGCTTTTCGTCAATCTGTGGGATGGGAGGACTCATTTCAGTTTTATTACCTCAGGTGTCCCACCAAAAGAGGAATTCCAAAGCAAAGCCGTGGGGAAGACTGAAGGGACAACCCGAAATATGGTTAAAAATTGGGGCCTAGGGGCATGGCAAGCCCAATATGATATCTCTTCATCCAAACACTGAGTGGCTTTACTTGAGGATTGGGCTCGGCCTGAGGGTCACAATGTGTGTTTGTGACCAATGTGGCCCGCGAGCATGGGCGGGGCCTCATGGGCCACACTGGTTTCAACTACACTGAACGTTGGACAACATGCCAACCACAAGGTTTCTTGCCATGGGGAAGGAGTTCTGATTTCTGCATCACCTTCAACCCTGGGCAGTGATTGGAGATAAGGTCTAGGTTCTGAAACCTGAAAACCGAGGTTGGGAAGAGATGACGACCTAAGGCCATGGCGGCTCGATGTGCTCAGTGCGGCCAGCTGTCTGAAAGGGGCCAGGGGTTCCAGGCTCAGGCTGTGTCAGTAAGGGCATTAGTGCCCTGGTCAGCCTATGTATTTGGGGTACAGCCAAGGTCGGTGCAGTTTGATCCTCATTTGGGGTTACTGGGTAGCCCCAGCGGACAATGTTTTTCTTCTGGAGGGCCGGCAGAGTGCTGCATTGTAGTTCTGGATTGCCAAACTGGAGGGCTTGTGGGCCAGTAGTCTGACGACAAAAGTCTGAGAACACAAGCTAGGCTTAGGTTTCTGGGTGAGGCCATGGCAGGCACAATCTACAGACCTGAATCGAGATCTCGTGCATCTGAAGTCATGGCGAGGATCAGACGATCGCTCAGGTTGGAGTTTCTGTCCCTGATGGCCCCTTCATGAATGGGGGGGCATCACGAGGCCATGGGGGTTTTCCCACGATGGGATTGTGAGAAGCTCCAAACTGCAGAGAGTCTTCTGCAGGACAATTGAGACCTGTCGTTTGGCTCCAGGCCAATGATTCTGAGCAGGGTTCTAAGGATGAATGGCTGGGTAGCCCACCTCGCATTCCAATTGTCTCCTAGCAACCAGACAGGTTAGATCTCCTGGATCTGTGGGGAGCAACCGAGGACGCTGAGTTGAAATGGACACCCCTGGGGATGGGTCCTAATGTGCTTTTGTGTCTATGGAGACCTTTGAATGAAGCGGAGGCACTGGGCCCTAAAGGGTTCTCCTAAACAGAGGCTTTGACACAGCCCCAACGTGCAAGTTTCCCATGTGTAGATGAGATGCTTTCTGATGTGTGGGTCAAGAAACAGCTATATGCTGCTTTTGAAATCCAGGCCTCTGAGGAGAGATGCTTAGAAACCAAAGCAATGGATCTGATTAGTGCCTAGGGGCCTGTTCTTTCCTTTTTACCTCTGGGGACATCTGTCTATGGGTCTGAGTGCAGGTAGGTGCTCAGTTGGGCTCAGATTGCCCCTGTTTTTCCTGGAAGTCACCACTATTGAGATGGATCAGGGACTTTGGAGTTTCATCCTATTAGAAGGGTTGTGGCCATTGGAATGGGCACACACAATTCCCTTGGAGAGGGCAAGTACAGTCCTCAGGTTTGGCTCCAGGGGCCTGAGCCTGTAGGTTGTGTAGGCCTGGGCTGTTTGGACAGTTGTCTGAAAACACACACCCTCCAGGCTAGGGCTTCTGGAACCACACCTCAGGATTGTTCCTGCCCTCTCAAAGGGAATTCTTCATATTCCATTTGCCACAACCATATAAATCATGAGAAATCTCCAATGTCCCTGGGACCATACCAATTTTGTAGGCCGCTTGGAACAAACAGGGGTGATCTGACACTAGCTGAGCAACTAGCTCCACACCAACTCGGAGACAGATGTCCCCAGAGAAGAACATTGAACTGGACAGGCCCCTAGGCCCTAATCAGATCCATTGCTTTGGTTTCTAGGCATCTCTTCTCAGAGGCCTGGTTTCCAATACCAGCCTATGGGGTTTCCAGAGGCCCCTTCAGAGCAAGTCTTGTCTGCACATTGGAAACTTGCTCGTGGAGCTATGTCAGAACCTCAGAGGCCTGGTTTTCAATACCACCATATGGGGGTTTCCTGAGTCATCAGTCAGAACAAATGTCTTCTCCACATGGGAAACGTGCTCTTTCAAGCTGTGTCAAAACCTCCGGCTAGGAAAATCCTTCAGGGCCCCGGTGCCACCACCTCATTCCAAGGTCTCCATGGACACAATCCCACATTAGGACCCATCTGCAGGAGAGTCTATTTCAACTCAGTGCCCTTGGGTGCTCCCCTAGAGCCAGCAGATCGAACCTATCTTGTCACTAGGAGACAATTGGAATGTGAGGCGGGCTGGCTAGGCATCCATCTGTAGAAAACTACTCTGAAGTAATTCCATATGGGACGTCCTGGAGCCATCCAAGAGGTCACAGCTGTCCTGCAGAAGGAATCCTTGCGCTTTGGAGCACCTCACAACTCCCATCATGGGAAAAGCTCTGTGGCCTCGTGGTGCACCGTCCCCTTCATGAAAGAGCCATCTTGGACAGAAACTCCAACCTGAGCCAACGTCTAATCCTCGCCCTGACTTCAGATGCACGAAATCTTGATTCAACTCTGCAGAGTGTGCCTGCCGAAACCCTGCCCCGAAGCAAAACCTAGCTATTGTTCTCAGACTTCGTCCTCACACTCCGAGCCCACCAGCCCTCCAGTTAGGGAATTCTGGAGAGACACAATGCAGCACTCTGACTGCCCTCCAGAAGAGAAACGTTGTCCTATGGGGCTAACCAGAAACACCAAATGAGGATCAACCTGCATGCCACTTGACTCTACCCCAATTATACAGTTTCACTTCGGCGTTAATGCCCTGTCTTGCACAGCCTGAGGTCTGAATTCCCAACCGACACGCAGACAGCTGGCTGTACACTGAGCACATCAGACCCGCCATGGCTTTAGGTCATCATCTCTTCCCAACCTTGGTTTTCAGGCTTCAGAACCTAGACCTTATATATACTCACTACCCAGGGGTGAACGTGATGCAGAAATGAAACTCCTTCTTCCTCAAGGCAAGAAACCTTGTGGTTGGCATGTTTTCCAACGTTCAGTGTAGGAGAATCCAGTGTAGCCCATGAGTCCCCGCCCATGCTTGAGAACCGCAATGGGCACAAACACATTGGGACCCTCAGTGTGAGCCCTGTCCTCAAGTAAAGCCTCTCAGGGGCTGGACCAAGAACCCGCATTGCCATCCCTAGTCCCCCAATATTAATGAGAGGTTGAGAGGTCTAGTCACCCCTATTCAGTTCTCTGCTCTGGAACCCCTGAGGAAAAAAATATCGAAGGGTCTCCTCCATCCCCTGAATGAGCCCCAAAACTTGGGATCTGACCAAATCTTAAAAGAGAAAGAATCATCCATGGCCAAAGAGGCCATCCCGTCATTCCATGGCCACCATTGACACAAAATCTAGAGACAAAAGCCTGGAGATATGCCTCACACTTGCCCTTTGTTCATAGCCTGAAAAATTCTCCTCACGGACTATAGATCAGGCCTGTCATACCTACGTCCCCAAACCTAAGCTGAGTTTGGGTTTTCAGATTTCTGTCCCCACTGTCCTGGCCCACACACCCTCCAGGCTGGGGCCCCTGGAGCCATGCCTCAGGACTGTGCCTGCCTTCTCCAAGCAAATTCTGCCCATTCCATTGGCCACAACCCTAAAGATTAGGAGAACACTCCAACGTCCCTGAGGCCATCCCAATAGTGTTGGCCACTCAGGGCAAACAGGGTGATCTGTCCCAAGATGAGCAACTACCTCAACTCAGACCCATAGACAGATAACCCCAGAGAAGAAGATTGAACCGGACAGGCACCTAGGACCTATGCAGATCCATTGCTTTTGATTCCTGGCATCTCTCCTCAGAGGCCTGGTTTCCAATACCAGCATATGTGTTCTTCTGGAGGTACCAGTCTGAACAAATCTCATTTCCACATGGGAAACATGCATTTTGGAGCTGTGTCACAACCTCCAGTTAAGGGAAACCTTCAGGTCCCAGCAGCCAACACCCCATTCCAAGGTCTCCATGGACACAAACCCACATTATGACCCATCCGCAGGCGAGTCCATTTCAACACATCCCCTTTGGTTGCTCCCCAAAAGAAGCAGATCGAACCTGCCTTGTCACTAGGAGACAATAGGAATGTGAGGCGGGCACTCCAGGAATCCATCCTTAGAACCCTGCACTGCCGTGGTTCCGCATGGGACGTCCTGGAGCAATCTGACCGGTCTCGACTGTCCCGTAGAAGGAATCCTTGCCGATTGGAGCAACATACAATGCCAATCGTGGGAAAGTCTCCATAGCCCCATGATGCCCCCCACCATCATGAAGGGGCCATCCTGAACAGAAACTTCAACCTGAGCCTACGTCTGATCCTCGCCCTGACTTCAGATGCATGAGATTTAGATTTAGCTCTACAGAGTGTGCCTGCCATGATCTTGACCCAAAACCTAAGCCTAGCTTGTGTTCTCACACTTCCTTCCTCACAATTCTGGCCCACAAGCCCTCCAGTGTGAGAATTCCGTCGCCACAATGCAGCACTCTTCCTTCCCTCCAGAAGAAAAACGTTGCCCCTGGGGCTACCCAGAAACGCCAAATGAGGATCAACCTGCATGCCACTCAACTTTACTCCAATTATACAGTCTAAGCTTGGCACTAATGCCCTGTCTGACACAGCCTGAGCCTGGACCTCCTGGATGACACCCAGAAAGGTGGTGTCACACCTAAGGACTGTGCCAGTGCTCTCCAAGGGAACTCTGCCCGTTTCATTTGCCACACCCTTACAGATTAGGAGAAACCTCCAATTCCCAAGACCAGTCCAATAGTGTTGGCCTCCCCCAACAAACATGGGTGATCTGACACAAGCTGAGCAGTGACCTCCATTCTGAATCTTAGACAGAGACACTCAGAGGAGAATATTGAAAAGGACAGGCCCCTAGACCGTAATCAGATCCATTGCTTTGGATTCCAGGCATTGTTCCCCAGATGCTTGGTTTCCAATACCAGGTTGTGGGGGTTTCAGAACAAATCTCGTCTCTACATGGGAAACTTGCTCTTTGGAGCTGCATCAAAACCTCAGGTTAGGAGAATTCTTCAGGGCAACAGAGCCACTGCCCCATTCCAAGGGATCCATGGACACAAATCCACATCGACTGATCCTCATGAGATTCCATTTCAATTCAGCCCCCTCGGTTGTTCCCCCAGTGACAGCAGATCAAATCCTCCTTTTCACTAGGACACAACTGTAATGCAAGTTGGACTGCCCAGGCATCCATCATTAGAACTGTGCTTTGGAGCATTTCTTATGGGACGTCCTTGATCCATCCAAAAAGTCGTGACTGTCCCGCTGACGGAATCCTTGTGGTTTGGAGCATCACACACTCACAAAGTTGGAACTCTTCCATGGTTTCCTGATGCCCCCCCCCACCTTAATGAAGGGGACATCATGTACAGAAACTCCAACCTAAGCCAACATCTGATCCTCGCCCTGAATTCAGATGCACGAGATCTCATTTCAGGTTTGTAGAGTGTGCCTGCCATGTCACCGCTGCGAATTCAAAGCTGAACTTGTGTTCTCAGACTTCTGTCCTAAAACACCTGGCCCACAAGCCCTGAAGTTGGCAATTCTGGAGCCAGAATGCAGCACTCTGCCTGCCCTCCAGAAGAAAATCTTTGCACTATGGGGCCAACCAGAAACCCCAAATGAGGACCAACCTTCACATCACTCGACTGTACCCCAATTATACAGTCTAGCCTGGGGACTAATGCCCTGCCTGACACAGCCTGAGCCCAGACCTCATGATGGACACAGACATCTGGCCGCACACTAAGTGCATCGGACCCACCATGGCCTTAGGTCGTCATCTCTTACCAACCTCGGTTTTCAGGCTTCAGAATCTAGACCTTATCTCTACTCACTGCCATGCCATGTACGTGATGCAGAAATCAGAACTCCTCCTTCCCCATGACCAGAAACCCTGTGGTTGGCATGTTGTCCAACGTGCAGTGTAGGAGAAACCAGCATGGCCCATGAGGCCTCAGACATGCTTGAGGGCTGCGATGGGCACAAACACACATTAGGATCCTAAGCATGATCCCTGGCCTCAAGTAAAGCCTCTCCGGGGATGGACCAAGAGCCCACATATGGAGATTACCATGCCCCTACTCCCCAAGCCTTAACCAGTGCTTGAGAAGTCTAGTCACCCCTACTCAGATCTCTTCTCTAGAATCCCTCCTTGGTGGGACACATGAGGTTAAAAAAAAAATAGAGAAAGGACTCCTACCGTCCAAAGAATGACCGCAAACACTTGGAATTGGGCCAAATTCACAGAGAGAAATACTCGTCCATGGCTGATGAGGCCATCCTGACATTCCACGGCCACCATTGACACAAAATCCGGAGACAAAAGCCTGAAAAAGCGCCACACACTCGCCCTTTGTTCAAAGCCTGAAAAATTCTCACGGTCTGTAGATCGGGCCTGCCATACCTATGTCCCCAAACCTAAGCCACGTTTGTGTTTTCAGACTTCTGTCTCCATTGTCCTGGCCCACACACCCTCAAGGCTTGGCCCCATGGAGCCACACCTCAGGACTGTGCCTGCCCTCTCCATGGGAATTCTGCTCATTCCTTTGGCACAACCTGACAGATTAGGAGAAACATCCGAAGTCCCCGAGGCCACCCCAATATTGTAGGATGTCCGGGACAAACAGGGACCATCTGCCACAAGCTGAGCCACTACCTCCAATCAGACCTGTAGATAGATATCCATAGAAAAGAAGATTGAACAGGACAGGCACCTAGGCCCTAAACGGATCCATTGCTTTTGTTTTCACTTATCTCTCCTCAGAGGCCTGGATTCCAATACCAGCACATGGGGGTTTCTGGAGCTACCAATCAGAACAAATCGCATGATACATGGGAATCATGCTATATGGAACTGTGTCAAAACCTCCAGTTAGGAGAAAATTTCACGTCACTGGAGCCACCGCCCCATTCCAATGTCTCAATGGACACAATCCCACATTATGACCCATCCTCAGGAGAGTCCATTTCAACTCAAACCTGGCGGTTGCTCACCCAGTGCCAGCAGATCAAACCTGCTTTGTCACTAGGAGACAATTGGAATGCGAGTTCGTTGCCCAGGTATCCGTTGTTAGAACTCTGCACTGGAGAAATTCCTAATGGGGTGTCCTTGATCCATTCAACAGGTCTCAACTGTCCTGCAGAAGGAATTCTTGTGGTTTGCAGCATCACACACTCGCACCGTGGGAAAACCTCCATGGCCTCGTGATGCCTCCACCTTCAGGTAGAGGACATCATGGACAGAAACTCCCGTCTGATCCTCGCCCTGACTTCAGATGCATGAGATCTCAATTCAGCTCTGCAGAGTGTGCCTGCCTTGCCCTCGCCCCAAAACCTAAGCCAGCTCACGTTCTCAGACTTCCGTCCTCACACTCCTGGCCCACAAGCCTTCCACTTTGGGAATTCTGGAGACAAAATGCAGCACTCTGCCTGCCCTCCAGAAGAGAGACTTTGCCCTAGGGGTCTACCCAGAAACATCAAATGAGGATCAACCTGCAATTCTCTAGACTGTACCCCAATTATACAGTCTAGCCTGGGCACTAATGCCCTGTCTGACACAGCCTGACCCCAGACCTCGGGACCGACACCCAGACACCTGGCCTCACACTGAACACATCGAACATGCCATGGCCTTAGGTCATCATCTCTTCCCAACCTTGGTCTTCAGGCTTCAGAACCTAGACATTATCTCCACTCACAACTAAGTGATGTACGTGATGCAGATATCAGAACTTCACCTTCCCCATGACCAGAAACCTTGTGGTTGGCATGTTGTCCAACGTTCAGTATATGAGAACCCAGCATGGCCCATGAGGCCTCAGACATGCTTGAGGGCTGCGATGGGCACAAACACACATTAGGACCCTAAGCATGAACCCTGGCCTCAAGTAAAGCCTCTCCGGGGCTGGACCAAGAGCCTGCATATGGGACTTGCCATGCCCCTACTCCCCCAATCCTAGCCAGAGCTTGAGAAGTCTAGTCAACCTTATTCAGAGCTCTTTTCTGGAATCCCTCTTTGGTGGGACACATAAGGTAAAAAAAAAAAAAAAAACCAAGATAAAAAAAAAAAGTAAGGACTCCTACCATCCAAAGAATGACCCCAAACACTTGGAATCTGGCCAAATCCACAGAGAGAAATACTCGTCCATGGTCGATGAGGCCAGCCTGACATTCCACGGCCACCATTGACACAAAATCCGGACACAAAAACCTGAAAAAGCGCCACACACTTGCCCTTTGTTCAGAGCCCCCAAAATTCTCAAGGTCTGTAGATCGGGCCTGCCATACCTATGTCCCCAAACCTAAGCCGAGTTTGTGTTTTCAGACTTCTGTCTCCATTGTCCTCACCCACACATTCTAAAGGCTGGGCCCCATGGAGCCACACCTCAGGACTGTGCCTGCCCTCTCCAAGGGAATTCTGCTCATTCATTTGGAACAACCTGACAGATTAGGAGAATCATCCAAAATCTCTGAGGCCATCCCAATAGTGTAGGATGTCCTGGACATACAGGGACCCTCTGGCACAAGATGAGCCACTACCTCCAATCAGAACCTTAGACAGATATCCATAGAAAAGAATATTGAACAAGACAGGCACCTAGGCCCTAATTGGATCCATTTCTTTTGTTTTCAGGCATCTCTCCTCAGAGGCCTGGATTCCAATACCAGCATAAGGGGGTTTCCAGAGCTACCTATCAGAAAAAATCTCGTCTCCACATGGGAATCTTGCTCTATGGAGCTGTGTCATAACCTCCAGTTAGGAGAAAACTTCAGGTCACTGGAGCCACTGCCCCATTTGAATATCTCCATGGACACAATCCCAAATTATGACCCATCCTCAGGAGAGTCCATTTCATCTAAACCCCCTCGGTTGCTACTCCAGAGCCAGCAGATTGAACCTGCCTTGTCGCTAGGAGACAATTGAAATGCGAGTTGGGCTCTTCAGGCATCCATCCTTAGAACCCTGCTCTTGCGTCGTTCCTTATGGGACATCCTTGAGTCATCCAACAGGTCTCGACTGTCCCACAGGAGTCCTTGTGCATGGACCACCTAACAACTCATATCATGGAAAGCTTCCAAGGTCACATGATGCCCCCAATCTTCATGAAGGCAGATCATGGAAAGAAACTCCAACCTGAGCCAACAGCTGATCTTCGCCTTGACTTCAGATGCACGAGATCTTGATTCAGCTCTTCAGAGTGTACCTGCTGTGCCCTCACCCCAAAACCTAAGCGTAGCTAGTGTTCTCCGACTTCCGTCCTCACTCTCCTGGACCACACGCCCTCTATTTTGGGATTTCCGATGACACAGTGCTGCACTCTGCCTGCCCTCTAGAAGAAAAATATTGCCCTATGGGTCTACCCAGAAACCTCAAATGAGGATAAACCTGCACGTCACTCAACTGTACACCAATTATATAGTCTAGCCTGTGCACTAATGCCCTGTCTGACATAACCTGAGGCCTGAATTCCCAACCGACACCCAGACAGCTTGCAGTACACTGAGAACATCTGAACCGCCATGGCCTTAGGTCGCCATCTCTTTCCAACTTCGGTTTTCAGGCTACAGAATCCTAGACCTTATCTCTACTCACTTCCCATGGGTGAACGTGATGCAGAAATCAGAACTCCTCCTTCCCTCTCGCCAGAATCTTGTGGTTGGCATCTTGTCCAACGTTCAGTGTAGGACCCCTGTAGGGCCTACAGGGGTAGTAGTAGGGCCCCTGAGGATAGTGTAGGGTCCCTGAGCCCTGCCTATGCTTAAGAGCTGCGGTGGGCTCAAACACACATTGGGACCCTCAGTTTGAGCCCTGTCCTCAAGTAAAGCCTCTCAGTGGCTGGACCATGAGCCCGCATATGGGGCCTGCCATGCTCCAAGTCACCCAATCTTAACCAGAGGTAGAGACATCTAGTCACCCCTACTCAGGGCTCTGCTCTGGAATCCCTCTTTGGTGGGACATTTGAGGTAAATAAACACAGAAAGGACTCCTCCCACTCACAGAATGACCCCAATCACTTGGGATTGGGCCATCCCAAGTGATTGGGGTCCAGAGAGAAAGACTCGTCCATGGCCCATGAGGCCAGCCCGACATTCCACGGCCACTATTGACACAAAATCCAGAGACATAAGCTTCAGCAAGTGTTCACACTCACCCTTAGGTCATAGCCCAAAAAATTCTCCTCATAGTCTGTAGATTGGGCCTGCCATACCTACGTCCCCAAACCTAAGCCGAGTTTGTGTTTTCAGACTTCTATCCTGACATCCCTGTCCCACACACCCTCCAGACTGAGGCCCCTGGAGCCACACCTCAGGACTGTGCCTGCCCTCTCCAAGGAAATTCTTCCCATTCCATTGGCCACAACCCTACAGATAAGGAGAAACCTCCAAAGTCCCAGAGGCCATTCCAATAGTGTAGGCCACCCAGGACAAAGAGGGGCGATCTCTCACAAGCTGAGCAACGACGTCAACTCACCCGTAGACAGATAACCCAAGAGAAGAAGATTAAACTGGACTGGCCCCTAGAATGTAATTGGTTCCATTGCTTTTTTTTCTAAGCATCTCTCCTCAGAGGCCTGTTTTCCAATACCAGCATATGGGGGATTCCAGAGATACCAATCAGAACAAATCTTGTCTTCACATGGGAAACTTATCCTTTGGAGCTCTGTAAAAGCCTCCAGTTAGGAGAAACCTTCAGGTAGCCGGAGCAACCGCCCTATTCCAAGGTCTCCATGGACACATACCCGCATTATGACCATTCGGCAGGAGAGTACATTTCAACTCAGCCCCGTCGATTACTCCCCCAGAGGCATAATATCAAACCTGCCTTGTCGCTAGGAGACAACTGGAATGCAAAGCAGACTCTCTAGGCATCCATCCATGGAATCCTGCTCTGGCGCCGTTCCATATGGGATGTCCTGGAGCCTTCCAAAAGGTCTTGACTGTCCCACAGAAGGAATCCTTGCAGATTGGAGCATCTCACAACTCCTATTGTGGGAAAACCTACATGGCCTCATGAGATGCTCCCCTTTATAAAGGGGCCATCATGGACAGAAACTCCAACCTGAGCCAACTTCTGATGCATTGCTTTGGTTTCTAGGTATCTCTCCTCAGAGGCCTGGTTTCCAATATCAGAATATGGGGGTTTCCTAAGGAAACAATCAGAACAGATCTCATCTCCACATGGGAAACTTGCTCTTTGGAGCTGTGTCAATACCTCAGGTTAGGAGGATCCTTCAGGGCGCTGGCACCATGGCCCAATCCCAAGGTCTCCAAGGACACAAACTTACATTATGAACCATTCTCAGGAGAGTCCATTTCAAATCAGCCCACTCGGCTGCTCACCCAGAGCCAGCCGATCAAACCTTCCTTGTTACTAGGAGTCAGTTAGAATGGGAGGAGGGCTGCCCAGGCATCCATCCTTAGAACCCTGCTCTGGAGAACTTCTTTATGGGACGTCTTGAATCCAACCAACCTGTCTTGACTGTCTCGCAGAATGAATCCTTGTGGTTTGAAGCATCACACAATAACACTGTGAGAAAACCTCCATTTCCTCATGATGCCCCACACCTTCATAAATGGGCCATCATGGACAGAAACTCTGGAGACACAATGCAGCACTCTGCCTGGCCTCCAATGCAGCACTCTGCCTGGCCCTATAGGGCTAACCAGAAACGCCAAATGAGTAACAACCTGCATGCCACTCGACCATACCCCAATTATACAGTCTAGCCTGTGCACTAAAGCCCTGTCTGACACAGCCTGAGGGCAGACCTCCAGTCCAACACCAGGACAGGTGGCCGTACACTGAGCATATCATACCCACAATGGCTTTAGGCCATCATCTCTACCCAACCTCAATTTTCACCTTCAGAACCTAGACCTTATCTCCACTCACTGCTCAGGAGTGAACGTGATGCAAGAATCAGAACTTCTCCTTCGCTATGGCAAGAAACCTTGTGGTTGGCAGGTTGTCCAACGTTCATTGTAGGAGAAAGCAGCATGGACTATGAGGTCCCACCTATCCCTGAGGGCCACAATTTGCACAAACACATATTGTGACCCTCAGCGTGAGCCCTATCCTCATGTGAAGCCTCTTAGTGACTGGAACAACAGCCCACATATGGGGCTTGCCAAGCCCCTAGTCACCCAATCTCAACCAGAGTTCGAGATGTCTAGTCACCCGACTCAGGGCTCTGCTCTGGAATCCCTCTTTGGTGGGACACCTGAGGTAAAAAAAAAAAAAAATACAGAAAGGACTTTTCCCA
Source organism: Mustela nivalis (assembly GCF_964662115.1). Classification (NCBI taxonomy): domain Eukaryota; kingdom Metazoa; phylum Chordata; class Mammalia; order Carnivora; family Mustelidae; genus Mustela; species Mustela nivalis. The sequence continues at coordinate 100,617 of NW_028135688.1, forward strand.
TCCACAGAATGATCCCAACCCCTTGGGATCAGGCCAAATCACCAGAGAAAGAATTGTCCATGGCCCTTGAGAACACCCCGACATTCCACGGCCACCGTTGACACAAAATCCAGAGACAAAAGCCTGAGCAAGCGCCACATACTCGCCCTTTGTTCATAGCCCGGAAAATTCTCACGGTCTGTAGATCCAGCCTTCATACATACATCCCCAAACCTAAGCTGAGTTTGTGTTTTCAGACTTCTGTCCCCACAGTCCTGGCCCACACACCATCCAAGCTGGGGCCCCTGGAGCCACACCTCAAGACTGTGGCTTCCCTCTCCAGGGGAATTCTGCCATTTCCATTGGCCACAACCTTATAGATTAGGAGAAACCTCCAAACTCCCCGAGGCCATCCGAATAGTGTTGGCTGCCCAGGACAAACAGGGATGATCTTTCACATGTTAGGAAACTACCTCCACTCAGACCCAGAGACAGATATCCCCATAGAATAAGATTGAACTGGACAGGCACTTAGGCCCTAATCAGATCCATTGCTTTTGTTTCCAGGCATCTCTCCTCAGAGGCCTGGTTTCCAATACCAGCATAGGGGGATTACTGAGGCACTCATCAGAAAAATCTCGTCTCCACATAGGAAATGTACTCTTTGGAGCTCTATAAAAACCTCTGTTTAGGAGAATCTTTCAGGGCCCCGGATCAAGCGCCCCATTCCAAGGTCTCCATGGACTTAAACCCACATTATGATCTATCCTCGGGAGCGTCCATGTCAACTCAACCCCCTTGGTTTCTCCCCCAGGGCCTGCAGATCAAACCTGCCTTGTCGCTAAGAGACAACTAGAATGGGAGGTGGGCTGCCTAGGCATCAATCCTTAGAACCCTACTCTGGAGTCATTCCATATGGGACATCCTAGAGCCATCCAACAGGTCTCAAGTGTCCCACAGAAGGAATCTTTGCAGTCTGGAGCATCTCAGAACTCGCATTGTGGGAAAATCTACATGGCCTCTTGAGACGCTCCACTTTATAAAGTGGCCATCATGGACAGAAACTCCAACCTGAGCAAACGTCTGATATTCGCCCTGACTTCAGGTGCATGAGATCTTGATTCAGCTCTGCAGAGTGTGCCTTCTGTGCCCTCACCCCAAAAAATAAGCCTAGCTTGTGGTCTCAGACTACAGTCCTCACACCCCTGGCCCAAAAGCCCTACAGTTTGGCAATACTGGGTCCACAATGCAGCACTCTGCCTGCCCTCCCAGAGAAAAAACGTTGCCTTATGGAACTACCTAGAGACCCGAATGAGGATCAATTGAACGCCACTCGACTGCACCCCAAATATTCAGTCTACCCTGTCTAATGCCTTGTCTGACACAGCATGAGCCCACACCTCCAGACCTACGCTCAACAGCTGGCCACACACTGAGCTCATTGGACCCAACAGGTCCTTAGGTCTTCATCTCTTCCCAACCTCGGTTTTCGGGTTTCAGAACCTAGACCTAAACTCCAATCACTGTCCAGCAGTGAACGTGATGCAGAAGTCACAACTCTTCCTTCGCCATGGCCAGAAACCTTGTGGTTGGCATATTCTTCAACGATCAGTGTCGGAGAATCCAGCGTGGCCCATGAGGCCCTTCCCATGCTTGAGGGCCTTGTTGGCACAAATAGGCATTGTGACCCTCAGCATGAGCCCTGTCCTCAAGGAAGGCCTCTCAGTGTCTGAATCAAGAGCCCACATATTGGACTTGCCATGCCCTTAGGCCCCCAAACTAAAACAGAGGTGGGGTTGTCCAGTTGTCCCTCCCGAGGACTCTGCTCTGGAATCCCTCCTTTATTGGGACACATGAGGTACAAAAAATAATATAAAATAAAATAAAAAACAGAAAGGACTCCTCCCATCCCACAGAACATACACAAACTCTAGGGATTGGGTCAAATCCTCAGAGAAGGAAAGCCGTCCACAACCCATGAGGCCACGCCAGCATTCCACCCACATTGTTGACACAAATCCAGAGACAAAATCTGAGCAAGCACCTCAAACTCATACTTTTTCATATCCTGAAGTGTTATCACGGTTTGTAGATTGGGCGTGCCATAACTATGTCCCCAATCCTAAGCGGAGTTTGTGTTTTCAGATTTTTGCTCCACAGGCCTGGCCCACACACCCTCAAGGTTGGGCCCCTAGAGCCAAACTCAGAACTTTGCCTGCCCTCTCCAGGGAATTTCTGCCCATTCCATTGACCACAACCCTATAGATTAGGAGAAACTCCAGAGTCCCGAGGCCATTCCAATATTATAGGTCGCCCAGGACAAACAGGGGAGATCTGACACAATCTGAGCAACTACCTCACCTCAGATACTTAGACACATATCCCCAGCAAAGAGATTGAACCGGACAGGCACCTAGGCTCTAATCATATCCATTACTTTTGTTTTCAGTCATCTCTCCTCAGAGGCCTGTTTTCCAATACCAGCATATGGGAGATACCTTAGGCACTCATCAAAACAATTCTCTTCTCTACATAGGAAACATACTCTTTAGAGCTCCATCAAAACCTCCGGTTATGAACATCCCTCAAGGACCCGGATCAAGACCCCATTCCAAGGTCTCCATGGACACAAATGCACATTATGACCCATCCTCAACTCACCCATTTCAACACACTAGATTCGGTTGCTCCACTAGATCAGGCAAATCGAACTTGCCTTGGCACTATGAGACACCTGGAATGGGAGGCAGGCTGCCCAGGCATCCATCCTTAGAACCCTGCTCTGGATAACTTCCTTATGGGATGTCCTGGAGCCATCCACCGGTCTCACCTGTCCCACAGAAGGAATCATTGCGGTTTGGAGCATCTCACAATTCAAATCGTGGGAAAAACTCCATGTCCTCGTGACACCCTCCCCTTCATGAAGGGGCCGTCATGGACAGAAACTCCGACCTAAGCCAACGTCTGATCCTAGCTCTGTCTTCAGGTATACGGGATCTCGAATCATCTCTGCAGAGGGTGCCTGCCGTCCCTTCACCCCGAAATCTAAGACTTGCTTGTGTTTCAGAATTTTTTCCTCACACTCCTGGCCCACAAGCCTTCCAGTTTGGGAATTCTGGAGCCAGTATGTGACACTGTGTCTTCCCTCCAGAAGAAAAACGTTGCCCTCTGGGGCTACCCAGTAACCACAAATGAGTACCATCCTGCACGAAACTCGACTGCACCCCAATGATACAGTCTAGCCTGGACACTAATTCGCTGTCTGCCACAGCCTGAGCCTGCACCTCCCAACCCACACTCAACAGCTGGCCGAACACTGAGCACATCAGACACACCATGGCCTTAGGGCTTCATCTCTTCCCAACCTCAGTTTTCAGGCTTCAGAACCTAGACGTTAAATCCAATCACAGTCCAGGAGTGAAAGTGTTGCAGAAATTAGAACTCGTTCTTCCCCATGGCCAGAAAACTTGTGGTTGCCATATTGTGCAATGTTCAGTGTAGGAGAAACCAGCATGGTACATTAGGCCACGCCCTGACTTGAGGGGCTCCTTGGGCTCAAAAACTCATTGTGAATCTCAGTGTGAGACCTATCCTCAAGGAAGGCCTCTCAATGTCTGGACCAAGAGCCCAAATATGGGGCTTGCCATGTTCTTAGGTCCCAATGTTAACCAGAGGTCTGGTTGTCCAGTCGCCCCTCCCCAGGACTCTGCTCTGGAATGCCTCTTTTGGTGGTCCACCTGAGGTAAAAAAAACAGAAAGACCTCCTCCCTTCCGACAGAATGACCCCAAACTCTTGGGATCGGGTCAAATCCCCAGAAAGAGAGCCTCATCGATGGCCCATGAGGACCCCCCGACATTCCACGGCAATCAGTGACACATTTCCAGAAAAAAAAAAAAGCATGAGCAAGCACCTCACATTCGCCCTTTGTTCATATCCCGAAGAGTTCTCCTCACGGTCTATAGATCGGGCCGGCCATACCTACATCCTCCAACCTAAGTGGAGTTTGTGTTTTCAGACTTTTATTCCAAATAACCTTGGACCACACACGCTCCACACTTGGGTCCCTGGAGCCACACCTCAGGACTCTGCTTCCCTTTCAAGGGAATTCTTCCCATTCCATTGGCCACAACCTTGCAAATGAGGAAAAACCTCCAAAGTCACCGAGGCCATCCCAATAGTTTAGGCCGACCAGGACTAATAGGTGTGATCTCAAACCACCTGAGCAACTACCTCCACTCAGACAACAGATGTCCCCAGAGAAGAATATTGAACCGGACAGGCCCCTAGGCCCTAATCAGATCCATTGCTTTGGTTTCCAGGCATCTCTCCTCAGAGGCCTCGTTTCCAATACCAGCATATGGTGGTTTCCTGAGGCACCAATAAGAACAAATCTCGTCTCCCCATGGAAAACTTGCTCATTGGAGCTTTGTCATAACCTCTGGTTAGGAGAATCCTTCAGGGCCCTGGTGCCACTGCCCCATACCAAGGTCTCCATGGACTCAAACCAACATTAAGACCATCCTCAGGAAAGTCCATTAAACTCAGCCCCCTCTGTTGCTACCCCAAGCCAGCAGAACAAACGTTTCTTGTTGGAGGAGACAATTGGAATGTGAGGCTGCTGCCCAGGCATCCATACGTAGAACCCTGTTCTGGAAAAATACATTATAAGATGTCCTGGAGCCATCCACAAATCTTAATTGTCCCACAGAAGGAATCCTTGCGGTTTGGAGCATCTCACAACTCCAATAGTGGCAAAACCCCCATGGCCTCATAATCCCCCCTCTTCTTGAAGGGGCCAAAAAGGAAAGAAACTCAAACCTGAGCCAAATTCTGATCCTCGACCTAACTTCAGACGCATGAGATCTCAATTCAGCTCTGCAGAGTGTGCCTGCCATGCCCTTGCCCCGAAACCTAAGCCTAGCTTGTGTTCTCAGCTTCCGTCCTCACTCTCCTGGCCCACAAGCCCTCCAGTTTGGGAATTCCGAAGCCACAATGCAGCACTCTGCCTGCCCTCCAGAAGAAAAACTTTGCCCTATGCTGCTAATAAGAAACCCCAAATGATTTTCTAATGCATGTCACTCGATGTTAAAGCAATTATACAGACTACCCTGTATACTAATGCCCTGTCTGGCACAGCCTGAGACAAGACATCCCAAACGACACCCAGACAGCTGGCCCCAACCTGGACACATAGGACCCGCTATTGCTGTATGTCGTCATCTCTTCCCAACCTCGGTTTCAGGCTTCAGAACCTAGACCTTAAATCCAATCATAGTCCAGGAGTGAAAGTGTTGCAGAAATTAGAACTCCTTCTTCCCCATGGCCAGAAAACTTGTGGTTGCCATATTGTGCAATGTTCAGTGTAGGAGAAACCAGCATGGTACATTAGGCCACGCCCTGACTTGAGGGGCTCCTTGGGCTCAAAAACACATTGGGAAACTCAGTGTGAGACCTATCCTCAAGGAAGGCCTCTTAGTGTCTCGACCAAGAGCCCACATATGGGGCTTGCCATGTTCTTAGGTCCCAATGTTAACCAGAGGTCTGGTTGTCCAGTTGACCCCACCCACGACTCTCCTCTGGAATCCCTCTTTTGGTGGTCCACCTGAGGTAAAAAAAAAAAACAAAAAAACAAAAAAAAATAAATAAAAAAAACAGAAAGGCCTCCTCCCTTCAGACAGAATGACCCCAAACCCTTGGGATCGGGTTAAATCCCCAGAAAGGGAGCTTCATCGATGGCCCATGAGGACACCACGACATTTCATGGCAATCGGTGACACATTTCCAGAAAAAAAAAAAAAAAAAAAAAGCATGAGCAAGCACCTCACATTCGCCCTTTGTTCATATCCCGAAGAGTTCTCCTCACGGTCTATAGATCGGGCCGGCCATACATACATCGTCTAACCTAAGTGGAGTTTGTGTTTTCAGACTTTTGTCCAAATAGCCCTGGACCACACACGCTCCACACTTGGGTCCCTGGAGCCACACCTCAGGACTGTGCTTCCCTTTCAAGGGAATTCTTCCCATTCCATTGGCCACAACCTTGCAAATTAGGAAAAACCTCCAAAGTCACCGAGGCCATCCCAATAGTGTAGGACGCCCAGGACAAACAGGGGTGATCTCAAACCAGCTGAGCAACTACCTGCACTCAGACAAGAGATGTACCCAGAGAAAAATATTAAACCGGACAGGCCCCTAGGCCCTAATCAGATCCATTGCTTTGGTTTCCAGGCATCTCTCCTCAGAGGCCTCGTTTCCAATACCAGCATATGGTGGTTTCCTGAGGCACCAATAAGAACAAATCTCGTCTCCCCATGGAAAACTTGCTCATTGGAGCTTTGTCATAACCTCTGGTTAGGAGAATCCTTCAGGGCCCTGGTGCCACTGCCCCATACCAAGGTCTCCATGGACTCAAACCAACATTAAGACCATCCTCAGGAAAGTCCATTTCAACTCAGACCCCTCTGTTGCTACCCCAAGCCAGCAGATCAAACGTTTCTTGTTGCTAGGAGACAATTGGAATGTGAGGCTGGCTGCCCAGGCATCCATATTTAGAACGCTGTTCTGGAAAAATACCTTATAAGACGTCCTGGAGCCATCCAACAAATCTTAATTTTCCCACAGAAGGAATCCTTGCGGTTTGGAGCATCTCACAACTCCAATAGTGGAAAAACCCCCATGGCCTCATAATCCCCCCTCTACTTGAAGGGGCCAACATGGACAGAAACTCAACCCTGAGGTAAGTCTGAACCTCGACTGACTTCAGACGCATGAGATCTCAATTCAGCTCTGCAGAGTGTGCCTGCCATGTCCTTGCCCCGAAACCTAAGCCTAGCTTGTGTTCTCAACTTCCCTCCTCAATCTCCTGGCCCACAAGCCCTCCAGTTTGGGAATTCCGAAGCCACAATGCAGCACTCTGCCTGCCCTCCAGAAGAAAAACTTTGCCCTATGCTGCTAATAAGAAACCCCAAATGATTTTCTAATGCATGCCACTCGATTGTAAAGCAATTATACAGCCCACCCTGTATACTAATGCCCTGTCTGGCACAGCCTGAGACAAGACATCCCAAACGACACCCAGACAGCTGGCCCCAACCTGGACACATAGGACCCGCTATTGCTGTAGGTCGTCATCTCTTCCCAACCTCGGTTTTCAGGCTTCAGAACCTAGACCTTATCTCCAATCACTGCCCAGGGGTGAACGTGATGCAGAAATTAGAATTCCTCCTTCCCCATGGCCAGAAACCTTGCGGTTGGCATGTTGTCCAACGTTCAATTGGGAAAACCTGCATTGTCCGAAAGGCCACGCCAGTGCTTGAGGGCCGCCTAGGGCACAGACATGCATTGTGACCTGCAGCGTGAGTCCCGTATTAAAGTAACGCCTCCCAGTGGCTGGACCAAGATCCTGCATATGGGGCTTGTCATATCCATAAGCCCCCAGGCTTAACCAGAGGGCGAGTATTCCAGTTGTCAGTACCCACTGCTATGCTCTAGAATCCCTCTACTGGGGGGACACATGAAGCAGAAAACAGGACACTTCCCTTCCCACAGAATGAACCCAAACTCTTGGGGGCTGGACAAACTACCAGAGAGGGAGACTTCTACGACCCATGAGGCAACTCCTACATTAAACGGCCATTGTGGACAAAACATCCAGAGACAAAAGCCTGAGCGACTGCCTCCCTCTCACCCTTCTTTCATATCCAGAGGAGCTCCCCTCATGGACTGTAGAACAGGCCTGCCGTAACCTCGGCCCCAAACCTGAGCTGAGTTAGGGTTTTTGGATGTCTGTCTGCACAGCCATGGCCCACACAGCCTCCAGGCTGGGGTCTCTGGAGCCACACCAGAGAACTGTGCCTGCTCTCTCCTAAGAAACTGCCCATTCCATTGGCCACAACTCTACAAAATAGTAGAAACCTCAAGGTCCCCAAGGACATCCCACTACCGCAAGCCGCACTGGACAAATAGGGGCATTATGACACAAGCTGAGCAACTACTACCTCCATGCAGACACACAGACAGATATCCGCAGAGACAGAAGATTGAACCAGACAGGCCCCTAGGCCCTATTATGAACTCTTGCTTTGGTGTCCACGTATCACTCCTCAGAGGCCTGGGTTCGAAGACCAGCATACGGGGCTTTCCTGAGGCACCAGACAGAAGACCTCTCATCTCCACATGGGAAGCTTCCTTGTTGGAGTTGTGTCAAGCCCTTCGGGTTGGAGAATCCTGCCGAGTCCCTTAGATACTGCCACATTCCAAGGTCTCCATGGCCACCAACCCACATTATGACTCATCCTCAGGAGAGTCCATTTAAACTCAGCCTTCTGGGTAGCTCACCCAAGAGCCCGCAGATTGAGCGTGCCTTGTCTCCACCAGGCAATGGGAAGGTGAGTTGGCGTTTCTCGGCATCCATGCTTAGGCCCCTGCTCTCGAGTCTTTTTGTATGGGGCATCCTGGAACCATCCAATAGTACTCGACTGTCCTGAAGAAGGAAACTTTGAAGTTTGGAGCAGCTCACAACTCCCAGCGTAGGGAAACCTCCCTGGCCTCATGACGCCCCCACCCCCTTCAGGAAGGGGCCGTCATGGACACATACTTCAGCTTGAGGCAACATCTGATACTCGCCCTGACCTCACCTGCAGGAGATCTCGATTCAGCCTCTGCAGAGTGGGCCTGCCATGCTCTTGGCCCCAGAACTCGTGCTAGCTTGTGTTTTCAGACTTCCTTCCTCACAATCCTGGCCACACCCCTCCAGTTTGGCAATTCTGGAGACACAATGCAGCACTCTGCCTGCCCTCCAGAAGAAAAATGTTGCCCTATAGGGCTAACCGGAAACACCAAATGAGTAACAACCTGCATGCCACTCGACCATACCCCAATTATACAGTCTAGCCTGTGCACTAAAGCCCTGTCTGACACAGCCTGAGGGCAGACCTCCAGTCCAACACCCAGACAGCTGGCCGTACACAGAGCATATCACACCCACAATGGCTTTAGGCCATCATCTCTACCCAACCTCAGTTTTCACCTTCAGAACCTAGACCTTATCTCCACTCACTGCTCAGGAGTGAACGTGATGCTAGAATCAGAACTTCTCCTTCGCCTTGGCAAGAAACCTAGTGGTTGGCATGTTTTTCAATGTTCATTGTAGGAGAAAGCACCATGGACTAAGAGGCCCCACCTATCCCTGAGGGCCACAATGTGAACAAACACACATTGTGACACTCAGCGTGAGCCCTATCCTCATGTAAAGCCTCTTAGTGACTGGAACAACAGCCCACATATGGGGCTTGCCAGTCCCCTAGTCCCCCAATCTCAACCAGAGTTCGAGATGTCTAGTCACCCCTACTCAGGGCTTTACTCTGGAATCCCTCTTTGGTGGGACAACTGAGGTAAAAAAAAATACATAAAGGACTCTTCCCATCCACAGAATGATCCCAACCACTTGGGATCAGGCCAAATCACCAGAGAAAGAATTGTCCATGGCCCTTGAGGACACCGCGACATTCCACGGCCACCGTTGACACAAAATCCAGAGACAAAAGCCTGAGCAAGCGCCACATACTCGCCCTTTGTTCATAGCCCGGAAAATTCTCACGGTCTGTAGATCGAGCCTTCATACATACATCCCCAAACCTAAGCTGAGTTTGTGTTTTCAGACTTCTGTCCCCACAGGCATGGCCCACACACCATCCAAGTTGGAGCCCCTGGAGCCACACCTCAGGACTGTGGCTTCCCTCTCCAGGGGAATTCTGCATTTCCATTGGCCACAACCCTATAGATTAGGAGTATCCTCCAATCTCCACGAGGCCATCCGAATAGTGTTGGCTGCCCAGGACACACAGGGATGATCTTTCACAAGTTAGGAAACTACCTCCACTCAGACCCAGAGACAGATATCCCCATAGAATAAGATTGAACTGGACAGGCACTTAGGCCCTAATCAGATCCTTTGCTTTTGATGCCAGTCATCTCTCCTCTGAGGCCTGGTTTCCAATACCAACATATGGGAGATTCCTTAGGCACTCATTAAAACAATTCTCTTCTCTACATAGGAAACATAATCTTTAGAGCTCCATCAAAACCTCCGTTATGAACATCCCTCAAGGCCCCGGATCAAGCACCCCATTCCAATGTCTACATGGACACAAATGCACATTATGACCTATCCTCAACTCACCCATTTCAACACACCCGCCTCGGTTGCTCCCCTGGATTCAGCAGATAGAACTTGCCTTGGCTCTATGAGACACCTGGAATGGGAGGCAGGCTGCCCAGGCATCCATCCTTAGAACCCTGCTCTGGATAACTTCCTTATGGGATGTCCGGGAGCCATCCAACAGGTCTCACCTGTCCCACAGAAGGAATCATTGCGGTTTGGACCATATCACAATTCCCATCGTGGGAAAACCTCCATGTCCTCGTGACACCCTCCCCTTCATGAAGGGGCCGTCATGGACAGAAACTCCGACCTAAGCCAACGTCTGATCCTAGCTCTGTCTTCAGGTATACAGGATCTCGAATCATCTCTGCAGAGGGTGCCTGCCGTCCCCTCACCCCGAAATCTAAGTCTGGCTTGTGTTCTCAGAATTTTTTCCTCACACTCCTGGCCCACAAGCCTTCCAGTTTGGGAATTCTGGAGCAACTATGTGGCACTGTGTCTTCCCTCCAGAAGAAAAACGTTTCCCTTTGGGGCTACGCAGTAACCACAAATGAGTACCATCCTGCACGAAACTCGACTGCACCCCAATGATACAGTCTACCCTGGGCATTAATTCCCTGTCTGCCACAGCCTGAGCCTGCACCTCCTAACCCACACTCAACAGCTGGCCGAACACTGAGCACATCAGACACACCATGGCCTTATGTCTTAATCTCTTCCCAACCTCAGTTTTCAGGCTTCAGAACCTACACCTTAAATCCAATCACAGTCCAGGAGTGAAAGTGTTGCAGAAATTAGAACTCCATCTTCCCCATGGCCAGAAAACTTGTGGTTACCATAGTGCAACGTTCAGTGTAGGAGAAACCAGCATGGTACATTAGGCCACGCCCTGCCTTGAGGGGCTCCTTGGGCACAAAAACACATTGTGAAACTCAGTGTGAGACCTATCCTCAAGGAAGGCCTCTCAGTGTCTGGACCAAGAGCCCACATATGGGGCTTGCCATGTTCTTAGGTCCCAATGTTAACCAGAGGTCTGGTTGTCCAGTTGCCCCAACCCACGACTCTGCTCTGGAATCCCTCTTTTGGTGGTCCACCTGAGGTAAAAAATAAATAAATAAATAAATAAATAAATAAATAAAAAATAAACAAAACAAAAAAAAAAACAGAAAGGCCTCCTCCCTTCCGACAGAATGAACCCAAACTCTTGGGATCGGGTTAAATCCCCAGAAAGTGAGCCTCATCGATGGCCCATGAGGACACCACGACATTCCATGGCATTCGGTGACACATTTCCAGAAAAAAAAAAAAAAAGCATGAGAGCACCTCACATTCGCCCTTTTTTCATATCCCTTGGAGTTCTCCTCACGGTCTAATACGGCCCGGCCATACCTACATCCCCCAACCTAAGTGGAGTTTGTGTTTTCAGACTTTTGTCCAAATAGCCCTGGACCACACACGCTCCACACTTGGGTCCCTGGAGCCACACCTCAGGACTGTGCTTCCCTTTCAAGGGAATTCTTCCCATTCCATTGGCCACAACCTTGCAAATTAGGAAAAACCTCCAAAGTCACCGAGGCCATCCCAATAGTGTAGGCCGCCCAGGACAAACAGGGGTGATCTCAAACCAGCTGAGCAACTACCTCCACTCAGACAACAGATGTCCCCAGAGAAGAATATTGAACCGGACAGGCCCCTAGGCCCTAATCAGATCCATTGCTTTGGTTTCCAGGCATCTGTCCTCAGAGGCCTCGTTTCCAATACCAGCATATGGTGGTTTCCTGAGGCACCAATAAGAACAAATCTCGTCTCCCCATGGAAAACTTGCTCATTGGAGCTTTGTCCTAACCTCTGGTTAGGAGAATCCTTCAGGGCCCTGGTGCCACTGCCCCATACCAAGGTCTCCATGGACTCAAACCAAAATTAAGACCATCCTCAGGAAAGTCCATTTCAACTCAGACCCCTCTTTTGCTACCCCAGGACAACAGATCAAACGTTTCTCATTGCTAGGAGACAATTGGAATGTGAGGCTGCTGCCCAGGCATCCATACGTAGAACCCTGTTCTGGAAAAATACCTTATAAGACGTCCTGGAGCCATCCAACAAATCTTAATTGTCCCAAAGAAGGAATCCTTGCGGTTTGGAGCATCTCACAACTCCAATAGTTGCAAAACCCCCATGGTCTCATAATCCCCCCTCTTCTTGAAGGGGCCAACATGGACAGAAACTCAAACCTGAGCCAAGTCTGAACCTCGACTGACTTCAGACGCATGAGATCTCAATTCAGCTCTGCAGAGTGTGCCTGCCATGTCCTTGCCCCTAAACCTAAGCCTAGCTTGTGTTCTCAGCTTCCGTCCTCACTCTCCTGGCCCACAAGCCCTCCAGTTTGGGAATTCCGAAGCCACAATGCAGCACTCTGCCTGCCCTCCAGAAGAAAAACTTTGCCCTATGTTGCTAATAAGAAACCCCAAATGATTTTCTAATGCATGCCACTCGATTGTAAAGCAATTATACAGCCCACCCTGTATTCTAATGCCCTGTCTGGCACAGCCTGAGACAAAACATCCCAAAAGACACCCAGACAGCTGGCCCCAACCTGGACACATAGGACCCGCTATTGCTGTAGGTCGTCATCTCTTCCCAACCTCGGTTTTCAGGCTTCAGAACCTAGACCTTATCTCCAATCACTGCCCAGGGGTGAACGTGATGCAGAAATTAGAATTCCTCCTTCCCCATGGCCAGAAACCTTGCGGTTGGCATGTTGTCCAACGTTCACTGTGGGAAAACCAACATTGTCCGAAAGGCCACGCCAGTGCTTGAGGGCCGCCTAGGGCACAGACATGCATTGTGACCTGCAGCGTGAGTCCCGTATTAAAGTAACGCCTCTCAGTGGCTGGACCAAGATCCTGCATATGGGGCTTGTCATATCCATAGGCCCCCAGGCTTAACCAGAGGGCGAGTATTCCAGTTGTCAGTACCCACTGCTATGCTCTAGAATCCCTCTACTGGGGGGACACATGAAGCAGAAAACAGGACACTTCCCTTCCCACAGAATGACCCCAAACTCTTGGGGGCTGGACAAACTACCAGAGAGGGAGACTTCTACGACCCATGAGGCAACTCCTACATTAAATGGCCATTGTGGACAAAACATCCAGAGACAAAAGCCTGAGCGACTGCCTCCCTCTCACCCTTCTTTCATATCCAGAGGAGCTCCCCTCATGGACTGTAGATCAGGCCTGCCGTAACCTCGGCCCCAAACCTGAGCTGAGTTAGGGTTTTTGGATGTCTGTCTGCACAGCCATGGCCCACACAGCCTCCAGGCTGGGGTCTCTGGAGCCACACCAGAGAACTGTGCCTGCTCTCTCCTAAGAAACTGCCCATTCCATTGGCCACAACTCTACAAAATAGTAGAAACCTCAAGGTCCCCAAGGACATCCCACTACCGCAAGCCGCACTGGACAAATAGGGGCATTATGACACAAGCTGAGCAACTACTACCTCCATGCAGACACACAGACAGATATCCGCAGAGACAGAAGATTGAACCAGACAGGCCCCTAGGCCCTATTATGAACTCTTGCTTTGGTGTCCACGTATCACTCCTCAGAGGCCTGGGTTCGAAGACCAGCATACGGGGCTTTCCTGAGGCACCAGACAGAAGACCTCTCATCTCCACATGGGAAGCTTCCTTGTTGGAGTTGTGTCAAGCCCTTCGGGTTGGAGAATCCTGCCGAGTCCCTTAGCTACTGCCACATTCCAAGGTCTCCATGGCCACCAACCCACATTATGACTCATCCTCAGGAGAGTCCATTTAAACTCAGCCTTCTGGGTAGCTCACCCAAGAGCCCGCAGATTGAGCGTGCCTTGTCTCCACCAGGCAATGGGAAGGTGAGTTGGCGTTTCTCGGCATCCATGCTTAGGCCCCTGCTCTCGAGTCTTTCTGTATGGGGCATCCTGGAACCATCCAATAGTCCTCGACTCTCCTGAAGAAGGAAACTTTGAAGTTTGGAGCAGCTCACAACTCCCAGCGTAGGGAAACCTCCCTGGCCTCATGACGCCCCCACCCCCTTCAGGAAGGGGCCGTCATGGACACAAACTCCAGCTTGAGGCAACATCTGATACTCGCCCTGACCTCACCTGCAGGAGATCTCGATTCAGCCTCTGCAGAGAGGGCCTGCCATGCTCTTGGCCCCAAAACTCGTGCTAGCTTGTGTTTTCAGACTTCCTTCCTCACAATCCTGGCCACACCCCTCCAGTTTGGCAATTCTGGAGACACAATGCAGCACTCTGCCTGCCCTCCAGAAGAAAAATGTTGCCCTATAGGGCTAACCGGAAACGCCAAATGAATAACAACCTGCATGCCACTCGTCCATACCCCAATTATACAGTCTAGCCTGTGCACTAAAGCCCTGTCTGATACAGCCTGAGGGCAGACCTCCAGTCCAACATCCAGAAAGCTGGCCGTACACAGAGCATATCACACCCACAATGGCTTTAGGCCATCATCTCTACCCAACCTCAGTTTTCACCTTCAGAACCTAGGCCTTATCTCTTCTCACTGCTCAGGAGTGAACTTGATGCAAGAATTAGAACTTCTCCTTCGCCTTGGCAAGTAACCTAGTGGTTGGCATGTTGTCCATTGTTCATTGTAGGAGAAAGCAGCATGGACTATGAGGCCCCACATATCCCTGAGGGCCACAATTTGCACAAACACACATTGTGACCCTCAGCGTGAGCCCTATCCTCATGTAAAGCCTCTTAGTGACTGGAACAACAGCCCACATATGGGGCTTGCCAAGCCCCTAGTCCCCCAATCTCAACCAGAGTTCGAGATGACTAGTCACCCCTACTCAGGGCTCTACTCTGGAATCCCTCTTTGGTGGGACACCTGAGGTAAAAAAAAAAAAAAAAAAAAAACATATATATATATATACAGAAAGGTTTCTTCCAATCCACAGAATGATCCCAACCCCGTGCGATCAGGCCACATCACCAGAGAAAGAATTGTCCATGGCCCTTGAGGACACCCCGACATTCCACGGCCACCGTTGACAGAAAATCCAGAGACAAAAGCCTGAGCAAGCGCCACATACTCGCCCTTTGTTCATAGCCCGGAAAATTCTCACGGTCTGTAGATCGAGCCTTCATACATACATCCCCAAACCTAAGCTGAGTTTGTGTTTTCAGACTTCTGTCCCCACAGGCCTGGCTCACACACCATCCAAGCTGGGGCCCCTGGAGCGACACCTCAGGACTGTGGCTTCCCTCTCCAGGGGAATTCTGCATTTCCATTGGCCACAACCCAATAGATTAGGAGAATCCGCCAAACTCCCCCAGGCCATCCGAATAATGTTGGCTGCTCAGGACACACAGGGATGATCTTTTACAAGTTAGGAAACTAACTCCACTCAGACCCAGAGACAGATATCCCAATAGAATAAGATTGAACTGGACAGGCACTTAGGCCCTAATCAGATCCATTGCTTTTGTTTCCAGGCATCTCTCCTCAGAGGCCTGGTTTCCAATACCAGAATACGGGGGATTACTGAGGGACTCATCAGAAAAATCTCATCTCCACATAGGAAATGTACTCTTTGGAGCTCTATAAAAACCTCTGTTTAGGAGAATCTTTCAGGGCCCCGGATCAAGCGCCCCATTCCAAGGTCTCCATGGACTTTAAACCCACATTATGATCTATTGTCGGGAGAGTCCATGTCAACTCAACCCCTTTGGTTTCTCCCCCAGGGCCTGCAGATCAAACCTGCCTTTTTTTGGAGACAACTAGAATGGGAGGCGGGCTGCCCAGGCATCCATCCTTAGAACCCTACTCTGGAGTCGTTCCACATGGGACATCCTAGAGCCATCCAACAGGTCTCAAGTGTCCCACAGAAGGAATCTTTGCAGTCTGGAGCATCTCACAACTCCCATTGTGGGAAAATCTACATGGCCTCTTGAGACGCTCCACTTTATAAAGGGGCTATCATGGACAGAAACTCCAACCTGAGCAAACGTCTGATATTCGCCCTGACTTCAGGTGCATGAGATCTTGATTCAGCTCTGCAGAGTGTGCCTTCTGTGCACTCACCCCCAAAACTAATCCTAGCTTGTGTTCTCAGACTACCGTCCTCACACCGCTGCCCCAAAAGCCCTACAGATTGGCAATACTGGGGCCATAATGCAGCACACTGCCTGCCCTCCAGAAGAAAAACGTTGCCTTATGGAGCTACCTAGAAACCCGAATAAGGATCAACTGAACACCACTCGACTGCACCCCAAATATGCAGTCTACCCTGTCTAATGCCTTGTCTGACACAGCATGAGCCCACACCTCCAGACCTACGCTCAACAGCTGGCCGCACACTGAGCTCATTGGACCCATCAGGTCCTTAGGTCTTCATCTCTTCTCAACCTCAGTTTTTGGGTTTCAGAACCTAGACCTAAACTCCAATCACTGTCCAGGGGTGAACGTGATGCAGAAATCACAACTCTTCCTTCGCCATGGCTGGAAACCTTGTGGTTGGCATATTCTCCAACGTTCAGTGTAGGAGAATCCAGCGTGGCCCATGAGGCACTTCCCATGCTTGAGGGCCTTGTTGGGCTCAAATAGGCATTGTGAACCTCAGCATGAGCCCTGTCCTCAAGGAAGGCCTCTCAGTGTCTGAATCAAGAGCCCGCCTATTGGACTTGCCATGCCCGTAGGCCCCAAACTTAAACAGAGGTGGGGATATCCAGTTGTCCCTCCCAAGGACTCTGCTCTGGAATCCCTCTTTTATTGGGACACTTGAGGTACATAAAATAAAATATAAAATAAAATAAAAAACAGAAAAGACTCCCCCCATCCCACAGAATGTTCCCAAAATCTTGGGATTGGGTCAAATGCTCAGAGAAGGAAAGCCATCTACAACCCATGAGGCCACGCCAGCATTCCACCCACATTGTTGACACAAATCCAGAGACAAAACCTGAGCAAGCACCTCAAACTCACCCTTTTTCATATCCCTAAGTGTTATCACGGTCTGTAGATTGGGCGTGCCATACCTATGTCCCCAATCCTAAGCGGAGTTTGTGTTTTCAGACTTTTGTCCCCACAGGCCTGGCCCACACAGCCTCAAGGCTGGGCCCTTAGAGCCAAACTCAGAACTGTGCTTGCCCTCTCCAGGGGATTTCTGCCCATTCCATTGGCCACAACCCTATAGATTAGGAGAAACTCCAAAGTCCTGAGGCCATCCCAATATTGTAGGCTGCCCAGGACAAACAGGGGCGATCTGACACAAGCTGAGCAACTACATCCCCTCAGATCCTTAGACACGTATCCTCAAAAAAGAGATTGAACCGGACAGGCACCTAGGCCCTAATCATCTCGATTGCTTTTGTTTCCAGTCATCTCTCCTCAGAGGCCTGGTTTCCAATACCAGCATATGGGAGATTCCTTAGGCACTCATCAAAACAATTCTCTTCTCTACATAGGAAACATACTCTTTAGAGCTCCATCAAAACCTCCGGTTATGAACATCCCTCAAGGCCCCGGATCAAGCACCCCATTCCAAGGTCTACATGGACACAAATGCACATTATGACCCATCCTCAACTCACCCATTTCAACACACACGCCTAGGTTGCCTTGGCGCTATGAGACACCTGGAATGGGAGGCAGGCTGCCCAGGCATCCATCCTTAGAACCCTGCTCTGAATAACTTCCTTATGGGATGTCCTGGAGCCATCCAACAGGTCTCGACTGTCCCACAGAAGGAATCATTGCGGTTTGGAGCATCTCACAATTCCCATCATGGGAAAACCACCATGTCCTCGTGACACCCTCCCCTTCATGAAGGGGCCGTCATGGACAGAAACTTCGACCTAAGCCAACGTCTGATCCTAGCTCTGTCTTCAGGTATACGGGATCTCGAATCATCTCTGCAGAGGGTGCCTGCCGTCCCCTCACCCCGAAATCTAAGTCTGGCTTGTGTTCTCAGAATTTTTTCCTCACGCTCCTGGCCCACAAGCCTTCCAGTTTGGGAATTCTGGAGCCACTATGTGGCACTGTGTCTTCCCTCCAGAAGAAAAACGTTGCCCTCTGGGGCTACCCAGTAACCACAAATGAGTACCATCCTCCATGAAACTCGACTGCACCCCAATGATACAGTCTAGCCTGGGCACTAATTCCCTGTCTGCCACAGCCTGAGCCTGCACCTCCCAACCCACACTCAACAGCTGGCCGAACACTGAGCACATCAGACACACCATGGCCTTAGGTCTTCATCTCTTCCCAACCTCAGTTTTCAGGCTTCAGAACCTAGACCTTAAATCCAATCACAGTCCAGGAGTGAAAGTGTTGCAGAAATTAGAACTCCATCTTCCCCATGGCCAGAAAACTTGTGTTTGCCATATTGTGCAACGTTCAGTGTAGGAGAAACCAGCATGGTACATTAGGCCACGCCCTGACTTGAGGGACTCCTTGGGCACAAAAACACATTGTGAAACTCAGTGTGAGACCTATCCTAAAGGAAGGCCTCTCAGTGTCTGGACCAAGAGCCCACATATGGGGATTGCCATGTTCTTAGGTCCCAATGTTAACCAGAGGTCTGGAGTCCATTGCCCCAACCCACGACTCTGCTCTGGAATCCCTCTTTTGGTGGTCCACCTGAGGTAAAAATAAATAAATAAATAAATAAATAAATAAATAAATAAAAATAAACAAAAAAAACAGAAAGGCCTCCTCCCTTCCGACAGAATGACCCCAAACTCTTGGGATCAGGTCAAATCCCCAGAAAGGGAGCCTCATCGATGGCCCATGAGGACACCACGACATTCCATGGCAATCGGTGACAGATTTCCAGAAAAAAAAAAAAAAGCATGAGCAAGCACCTCACATTCGCCCTTTGTTCATATCCCGAAGTGTTCTCCTCACGGTCTATAGATCGGGCCGGCCATACCTACATCCCCCAACCTAAGTGGAGTTTGTGTTTTCAGACTTTTGTCCAAATAGCCCTGGACCACACACGCTCCACACTTGGGTCCCTGGAGCCACACCTCAGGACTGTGCTTCCCTTTCAAGGGAATTCTTCCCATTCCATTGGCCACAACCTTGCAAATTAGGAAAAACCTCCAAAGTCACCGAGGCCATCCCAATAGTGTAGGCCGCCCAGGACAAACAGGGGTGATCTCAAACCAGCTGAGCAACTACCTCCACTCAGACAATAGATGTCCCCAGAAAAGAATATTGAACCGGACAGGCCCCTAGGCCCTAATCAGATCCATTGCTTTGGTTTCCAGGCATCTCTCCTCAGAGGCCTCGTTTCCAATACCAGCATATGGTGGTTTCCTGAGGCACCATTAAGAACAAATCTCGTCTCCCCATGGAAAACTTGCTCATTGGAACTTTGTCATAACCTCTGGTTAGGAGAATCCTTCAGGGCCCTGGTGCCACTGCCCCATACCAAGGTCTCCATGGACTCAAACCAACATTAAGACCATCCTCAGGAAAGTCCATTTCAACTCAGCCCCCTCTGTTGCTACCCCAAGACAGCCGATCAAACGTTTCTTGTTGCTAGGAGACAATTGGAATGTGAGGCTGGCTGCCCAGGCATCCATACTTAGAACGCTGTTCTGGAAAAATACCTTATAAGACGTCCTGGAGCCATCCAACAAATCTTAATTTTCCCACAGAAGGAATCCTTGCGGTTTGGAGCATCTCACAACTCCAATAGTGGGAAAACCCCCATGGCATCCTAATGCCCCCCCTTCCTGAAGGGACCAAAATGGACAGAAACTCAAACCTGAGCCAAAGTCTGAACCTCGACCTGACTTCAGACGCATGAGATATCAATTCAGCTCTGCAGAGTGTTCCTGCCATGTCCTTGCCCCGAAACCTAAGCCTAGCTTGTGTTCTCAGATTTCCGTCCTCACTCTCCTGGCCCACAAGCCCTCCAGTTTGGGAATTCCGAAGCCACAATGCAGCACTCTGCCTGCCCTCAGAAGAAAAACTTTGCCCTATGCTGCTAATAAGAAACCCCAAATGATTTTCAAATGCATGCCACTCGATTGTAAAGCAATTATACAGCCCACCCTGTATTCTAATGCCCTGTCTGGCACAGCCTGAGACACGACATCCCAAACGACACCCAGACAGCTGGCCCCAACCTGGACACATAGGACCCGCTATGGCTGTAGGTCGTCATCTCTTCCCAACCTTGGGTTTCAGGCTTCAGAACCTAGACCTTATCTCCAATCACTGCCCAGGGGTGAACGTGATGCAGAAATTAGAATTCCTCCTTCCCCATGGCCAGAAAACTTGTGGTTGGCATGTTGTCCAACGTTCAATGTGGGAAAACCTGCATTGTCCGAAAGGCCACGCCAGTGCTTGAGGGCCGCCTAGGGCACACACATGCATTGTGACCTGCAGCGTGAGTCCCGTATTAAAGTAACGCCTCTCAGTGGCTGGACCAAGATCCTGCATATGGGGCTTGTCATATCCATAGGCCCCCAGGCTTAACCAGAGGGCGAGTATTCCAGTTGTCAGTACCCACTGCTATGCTCTAGAATCCCTCTACTGGGGGGACACATGAAGCAGAAAACAGGACACTTCCCTTCCCACAGAATGACCCCAAACTCTTGGGGGCTGGACAAACTACCAGAGAGGGAGACTTCTACGACCCATGAGGCAACTCCTACATTAAACGGCCATTGTGGACAAAACATCCAGAGACAAAAGCCTGAGCGACTGCCTCCCTCTCACCCTTCTTTCATATCCAGAGGAGCTCCCCTCATGGACTGTAGATCAGGCCTGCCGTAACCTCGGCCCCAAACCTGAGCTGAGTTAGGGTTTTTGGATGTCTGTCTGCACAGCCATGGCCCACACAGCCTCCAGGCTGGGGTCTCTGGAGCCACACCACAGAACTGTGCCTGCTCTCTCCTAAGAAACTGCCCATTCCATTGGCCACAACTCTACAAAATAGTAGAAACCTCAAGGTCCCCAAGGACATCCCACTACCGCAAGCCGCACTGGACAAATAGGGGCATTATGACACAAGCTGAGCAACTACTACCTCCATGCAGACACACAGACAGATATCCGCAGAGACAGAAGATTGAACCAGACAGGCCCCTAGGCCCTATTATGAACTCTTGCTTTGGTGTCCACGTATCACTCCTCAGAGGCCTGGGTTCGAAGACCAGCATACGGGGCTTTCCTGAGGCACCAGACAGAAGACCTCTCATCTCCACATGGGAAGCTTCCTTATTGGAGTTGTGTCAAGCCCTTCGGGTTGGAGAATCCTGCCGAGTCCCTTAGCTACTGCCACATTCCAAGGTCTCCATGGCCACCAACCCACATTATGACTCATCTTCAGGAGAGTCCCTATAGGGCTAACCGGAAACGCTAAATGAGTAACAACCTGCATGCCACTCGACCATACCCCAATTATACAGTCTAGCCTGTGCACTAAAGCCCTGTCTGACACAGCCTGAGGGCAGACCTCCAGTCCAACACCCAGACAGCTGGCCATAACAGAGCATATCACAACTACAATGGCTTTAGGCCATCAACTCTACACAACCTCAGTTTTCACCTTCAGAACCTAGACCTTATCTCCACTCACTGCTCAGGAGTGAACGTGATACAAGAATCAGAACTTCTCCTTCGCTTTGGCAAGAAACCTAGTGGTTGGCATGTTTTTGCAACGTTCAGTGTAGTTGAAACCAGTGTGGCCCATGATGCCCCGCTCATGTTTATGGGCCACATTGGTCACAAACACACATTGTGTCCCTCAGCCTGATCCCAGGCCTCAGGTAAGGCCTCTCAGTGGCTGGATGAAGAGTTAGCATATTCGGCTTGCCATGCCCCTAGGCCCCAAATTTTACCCATAGTTCGCTTTCTCCCTTCACTTTTCCCCAGGGCTCATCTTTGGAATTCCTCTTTTGGCGGGATACCTGAGGTAACAAACCTGAAAGGAGTCCTCCCATTCCACAGATTGATGAAAAACAATTGGGATCGGACCAAATCCCCAGAGAGAAAGATTCGTCCATGGCCCATGAGGCTTCCCCGACATTCCACGGCCATCTCGGATACAAAATCCAGAGACAAAAGCCTGAGCAAGTGCCTCAGACTCGCTCTTTCTTTATATCCAGAAGAGTTCTTCTCATGGTTTATAGATCGGGCCTGCCATACCTACCTCCCCAAAGCTAAGCTGAGTTTGTGTTTTCAGACTTCTGTCCCCAAAGTCCTGGGCCACACACCTTCCAGGCTGGGGCCTCAGGTGTCACACATTAGGACTGTGTCTACCCAATCCATGGGAATTCTGCCCATTCCATGGTCCAAAACCGTAAAATTAGGAGAACCCTCCAAATCCCTGAGGCCATCCCAATAGTGCAGGTCGCCCGGGACAAACAAGGGCGGTCTGATACCAGCTGAGCATCTACCTCCACTCATACCATAGATGGATGTCCCCTGAGAAGCAGATTGAACCAGAAAGGACCCTAGGCCATAATCGGATACATTGCTTTGGTTTACAGGCATGTCTCCTCAAAAGCCTGGATTCCAATACCAGCATAGGGGTTTTCTGAGGCACCCATTAGAACAAATCTCGTCTCCACAAGGAACCTTGTGCATCGAGCTATGTCAATAGCTTAGGAGAATACTTCAGGGTCCCGGTACCACCGCCCCATTTTAAGGCCCTCATGGACACAACCACACATTAGGACCCATCCTCAGGAAAGTCCATTTCAAGTCAGTCACTCCTGTTGCTCACGCAGAGCCATCAGATCTAAACTCTCTTGTTGCTAGGAGAAAATTGGAATGCGAGGCCTGCTTCCCAGTCATCCATTCTCGAATGGTGCCCTGGAGTCATTCCATATGGGATGTCCTGAAGCTGCCCAACAGGTCTCAATTGTCCCGCAGAAGGTATCCTTGAAGGGGGCATCCCACAACACCCAACGTGGGAAAACCTACATGACCTCGAGATTTCGCTCCCTTCATGAAGGGGTCGTCATGCACATAAACTCCAACGTGAGCCAACGTCTGATCCTCGCCCTGACTTCAGATGCATGAGATATTGGTTCAGATCTACAGTGGTCCCTGCCGTGTCCTCGCCCTGATACACAAGTCTAGCTTGTGTTCTCAGACTTCCGTCCTCACACTCCTGGACACGAAGCCCTCAAGTTTGGCAATTCCGGACCGACAATGAAGCACTCTGCCTGCCCTCTAGAAAACAAATTTTGCCTAATGAGCTGCCCAGACAACTTATATGAGGATAAATCTACATGGCACTCGACTTTACCCCAATTATATAGTCTACGTGGGCACTAATGCACTGTCTGACACAACCTGAGCCCGGACCTCCTGACCAACACCCAGACAGCTGACCGCACACTGAGCACATCAGACCCGCCATGGCCTTAGGTCATCATCTCTTCCCTACCTCCGTTTTCAGGCTTCAGAACCTAGACCTTATCTCCAATAACTGCCCAAGGGTGACTGTGATGCAGAAATCAGAACACTTCCTTACCCATGGCAAGAAATCTTGTCGTTGGCAGGTTGTCCAACGTTCAGTGTAGGAGAAACCAGGATTCACCATGAGGCCCCGCCCATTCTTGTTTGCGAAGTGGGCATAAACACGCATTGTGACCCTCAGTGTGAGTCCTGTCCTCTAGTAAGTCCTCTCAGTCGCTCGACCATTAGATGACATAATGGGCTTGACATGTCCCTAGGCCCAAATTTGTAACCAGATTTCTGGTTGTCCAGTCGGCCCTCCCCAGGGCTCTACTCTGGAATACCTCATTTGGTGAGACACCTGAGGTTAAAAAACAAAACAAGGCAAATCACAACAACAACAAAACGGACTTCTTCCATCCCACAAAATGACCCCAAAATCTTGCGATGGGGACAAACCACCAGAGAGTAAGACTCGTCCATTTCCCATGAAGTCAACCGGAAATTTCAGGACCATGAGTGACACGATATCCAGAGACAAAAACTTGAGCAAGAGCCTGACACTCGCCCTTTTTTCATATCCCGAGGAGTTCTCCTCATGGTCTGTAGATCTATACTGCCATACCTATTACCCGAAACATAAGCCGCGTTTGTGTTTTCAGACAACTGTCCAAACAGCTCTGCCTACACACCCTACAGGCTCAGGCCCCTGGAGCCAAACCTGAGGACTGTACTTGCCCTCTCCAAGGGAATTGTATGTGCCCATTCCAATGGCCACAACCTACTAATAGGATAAACCTCCAAACTCCCTGAGGCCATCCCAATAGTGGTGGCTCTCCAGGACAAACAGGAGCAATCTGAGCCCATCTGACACCTACATGCACTCAGACGCATAGACTGATGTCCCCAGAGGTAAAAAGGTACGAACAGGCCCCTAGGCACTATTTGGATTCATTGTTGTGCTATCCAGTCAACTCTCCTCAGAGGCTTGGATTTCAATACCAGCGTATTGCTGTTTCCTGACTCATCCCTCAGAACAAATCTCATTTACATATGGGAAACTTGCACGTTGGAGCTGTGTCAAAGCCTCTGTTTGAAAAAACCCTTCAGGGCCCCAGTGCCACCGCTTCATTCCAAGATCTCCATAGACACAAAAACATATTAGGATCCATCCACAGGAGAGTCCATTTCAACTCAGCCTCCTGGATTGCTCCCCCAGATCCAGCAGATCTAACCTGTCTTGTTGCTAGGACACAATTGGAATGCGAGGTGGGCTACCCAGCCATCCATCCTTAGAACCCTGCTTGGAATCGTTGCCCTGGAGCCAACCAACAGTTCTCAATTGTACTGCAGAACAATCTTTGCAGTTTGGAGCTTCTCACAACTAACATCGTGGGAAAACCCCCACGGCCTCATGACCCCCCCGCCCCTTCATGAAGGGCCATCAGGGACAGAAACTCCAGCCTGAGCGATCTTCTGATCCTCGCCCTGACATCATAAGCACGAGATCTCGATTCAGGTCTGTAGATTGTTCCTGCCTTGTCCTCACCCAGAAACCTAAGCCTAGCTTGTTCTCAGATTTCCTTCCTCAGACTACTGGCCCACAAGCCTCCAGTTTGAAAACCAGAACTATAATGCAGCACTCTACCTGCCCTCAGGAAGAAAAACATTGCCCTCTGGGGCTACCCAGAAACTCCAAAAGAGGATCAACCTGCACGCCATACGACTGTACCCCAAATATATAGGCTGACCTGGGCACTATTGCCCTTTTTGACACAGCCTGAGCCTGGATTACCTGGCCCCACACAGAAAGCTGGCCGCTCACTGAGCACATCGGACCCGCCATGGTCTTAGGTCGTCATCTCTTCCCAACCTCGGTTGTCAAGTTTCAGAACCTAGACCTTATCTCCAATCACTGCCCAGGCTTGAAAGTGATGCAGAAAACACAACTCCTTCCCCGTGGCAAGAAACCATGTGGTTGGCATGTTGTCCAACGTTCAGTGTAGTTGAAACCAGGGTGGCCCATGAGGCCCCGCTCATGTTTGCGGGCCAAATTGGTCAAAACCACACATTGTGACCCTCACCCTGATCCCAGTCCTCAATAAGGCCTCTCAGTGGCTGGATGAAGAGATAGCATATTGGGCTTGCCATGCCCCTAGGCCCCAAATTTTACCCATAGTTAGGGTTCTCCCTTCACTTTTCCCCAGGGCTCTTCTTTGGAATTCCTCTTTTGGCGGGACACCTGAGGTAACAAACCTGAAAGGAGTCCTCCCATTCCACAGATTGACGAAAAACAATTGGGATCGGGCCAAATCCACAGAGAGGAAGATTCGTCCATGGCCCATGAGGCCTCCCCGACATTCCACGGCCATCTCTGATACAAAATCCAGAGACAAAAGCCTGAGCAAGCGCCTCAGACTCGCTCTTTCTTCATATCGGGAAGAGTTCTTCTCATGGTTTATAGATCGGGCCTGCCATACCTACGTCCCCAAACCTAAGCTGAGTTTGTGTTTTCAGACTTCTGTCCTCAAAGTCCTGGGCCACACACCCTCCAGGCTTGGGCCCCTGGAGTCACACATTAGGACTGTGCCTACCCAATCCATGGGAATTCTGCCGATGCAATTGTCCAAAACAGTAAAATTTGGAGAACCCTACAAATCCCTGAGCCCATCCCAATAGTGCAGGTCGCCCGGGACAAACAAGGGCGGTCTGATACCAGCTGAGCATCTACCTCCACTCATACCATAGATGGATGTCCCCTGAGAAGAAGATTGAACCAGACAGGACCCTAGGCCATAATCGGATACATTGCTTTGGTTTACAGGCATGTCTCCTCAAAAGCCTGGATTACAATACCAGCATAGAGGTTTTCCTGAGGCACCCATCAAAACAAATCTCGTCTCCACAAGGAACCTTGTGCATCGAGCTATGTCAAAAGCTTAGGAGAATACTTCAGGGTCCCGGTGCCACCGCCCCATTTTAAGGCCCTCATGGACACAAACACACATTAGGACCCATCCTCAGGAAAGTCCATTTCAACTCAGCCACCCCGGTTGCTCCCGCAGAGCCATCAGATCTAAACTGTCTTGTTGCTAGGAGACAATTGGAATGCGAGGCGGGCTTCCCAGGCATCCATCCTCGAACGGTGCCCTGGAGTCATTCCATATGGGATGTCCTGGAGCTGCCCAACAAGTCTCAATTGTCCCGCAGAAGGAATCCTTGAAGGGGGCATCCCACAACTCCCAACGTGGGAAAACCTCCATGGCCTCGAGATTCCGCTCCCTTCATGAAGGGGCCGTCATGCACAGAAACTCCAACCTGAGCCAACGTCTGATCCTCGCCCTGACTTCAGATGCATGAGATATAGGTTCAGATCTACAGGGGTACCTGCCGTGCCCTGGCCCTGAAACCCAAGTCTAGCTGTGTTCTCAGACTTCCGTCCTCACACTCCAGGCCCCGAAGCCCGGAAGTTTCGCAATTCCAGACCCACAATGCAGCACTCAGCCTGCCCTCTAGAAAAAAAATTTGGCCTAATGAGCTGCCCAGGCACCTTATATGAGGATAAATCTACATGGCATTCGACTGTACCCAAAGTATATAGTCTAACCTGGGCACTAATGCACTGTCTGACACAACCTGAGCTCGGACCTCCTGACCAACACCCAGACAGCTGACCGCACACTGAGCACATCAGAACCGCCATGGCCTTAGGTCATCATCTCTTCCCAACTGCGGTTTTTCAGGCTTCAGAACCTAGACCTTATCTCCAACCACTGCCCAGGGGTGCCTGTGATGCAGAAATCAGAACTCTTCCTTACCCATGGCAAGAAACCTTGTGGTTGGCATGTTGTCCAACGTTCAGTGTAGGAGAAACCAGCATTCACCCGAAGGCCCCGCCAATTCTTGAGTGCGAAGAGGGCATAAACATGCATTGTGACCCTCAGCGTGAGTCCTGTGCTCTAGTAAGTCCTCTCAGTGGCTCGACCCTTAGATGTCATAATGGGCTTGACATGTCCCTAGGCCACAATTTTTAACCAGATTTCTGGTTTTCCGGTCGGCCCTCCCCAGGGCTCTACTCTGGAATACCTCATTTGGTGAGACACCTGAGGTTAAAAAACAAAACAAAGCAAATCAACAACAACAACAACAAAACGGACTCTTTCCATCCCCAGAATGACCCAAAACTCTGGGAATGGGCAAAACCCCAGATAGTAAGACTCGTCCATTTCCCATGAAGTCACCCGGAAATTTCACGACCATGAGTGACACGATATCCAGAGACAAAAACTTGAGCAGGAGCCTCACACTCTCCCTTCTTTCAAATACCGAAGAGTTCTCCTCATGGTCTGTAGATCAGTCCTGCCATACCTATGACCCGAAACATAAGCCGCGTTTGTGTTTTCAGACAACTGTCCAAACAGCTCTGGCCTACACACCCTACAGGCTCAGGCCCCTGGAGCCAAACCTGAGGACTGTACTTGCCCTCACCAAGGGAATTGTATGTGCCCATTCCAATGGCCACAACCCTACTAATAGGATAAACCTCCAAACTGCCTGAGGCCATCCCAATAGTGGTGGCTTCCCAGGACAAACAGGAGCAATCTGAGCTCATCTGAGCACCTACCTGCACTCAGACGCATAGACTGATGTCCCCAGAGGTAAAAAGGAACGAACAGGCCCCTAGGCACTAAACGGATCCATTGCTGTGTTATCCAGTCATCTCTCCTCAGAGGCCTGGATTTCAATACCAGCGTATGGCTGTTTCTTGACTCACCCATCAGAAAACATCTCATCTACATATGGGAAACTTGCACGTTGGAGCTGTGTGAAAGCCTCTGTTTGGAAAAACCCTTCAGGGCCCCAGTGCCACCGCTTCATTCCAAGGTCTCCATAGACACAAAAAGACATTAGGACCCATCCACAGGAGAGTTTATTTCAACTCAGCCTCCTGGGTTGCTCCCCCAGATCCAGCAGATCTAACCTGTCTTGTTGCTAGGACACAATTGGAATGCGAGGTGGGCTACCCAGCCATCCATCCTTAGAACCCTGCTCGGAATCGTTGCCCTGGAGCCAACCAACAGGTCTCAATTGTCCTGCAGAAGACTCTCTGCAGTTTTGAGTTTCTCACAACTCCCATCGTGGGAAAACCCCCATGGCCTCCTGATGCCCCCCCCCATTCATGAAGGGGCCATCAGGGACAGAAACTCCAACCTGAGCGATAGTCTGATCCTCGCCCTGACTTCAGATGCACGAGATCTCGATTCAGGTCTGTAGATTGTTCCTGCCATACCTACGTCCCCAAACCTAAGCTGAGTTTGTGTTTTCAGACTTCTGTCCTCAAAGTCCTGGGCCACACACCCTCCAGGCTGGGGCCCCTGGAGTCACACAGTAGGACTGTGCCTACCCAATCCATGGGAATACTGCCGATGCCATTGTCCAAAACAGTAAAATTTGGAGAACCCTACAAATCGCTGAGGCCATCCCAATAGTGCAGGTCGCACAGGACAAACAAGGGCGGTCTGATACCAGCTGAGCATCTACCTCCACTCATACCATATATGGATGTCCCCTGAGAAGAAGATTGAACCAGACAGGACCCTAGGCCATAATCGGATACATTGCTTTGGATTACAGGCATGTCTCCTCAAAAGCCTGGATTCCAATACCAGCATAGAGGTTTTCCTGAGGCACCCATCAAAACAAATCTCGTCTCCACAAGGAACCTTGTGCATCGAGCTATGTCAAAAGCTTAGGAGAATACTTCAGGGTCTCGGTGCCACCGCCCCATTTTAAGGCCCTCATGGACACAAACACACATTAGGACCCATCCTCAGGAAAGTCCATTTCAAGTCAGCCACCCCGGTTTCTCCTGCAGAGCCATCAGATCTAAACTGTCTTGTTGCTGGGAGACAATTGGAATGCGAGGCCGGCTTCCCAGGCATCCAACCTCGAACAGTGACCTGGAGTCATTCCATATGGGATGTCCTGAAGCTGCCCAACAGGTCTCAATTTTCCCGCAGAAGGAATCCTTGAAGGGGGCATCCCACAACTCCCAACGTGGGAAAAATTCCATGGCCTTGAGATTCCGCTCCCTTCATGAAGGTTCCGTCATGCACAGAAACTCCAACGTGAGCCAACGTCTGATCCTCGCCCTGACTTCAGATGCATGAGATATAGGTTCAGATCTACAGTGGTACCTGCCGTGTCCTCGCCCTGAAACCCAAGTCTAGCTTGTGTTCTCAGACTTCTGTCCTCACACTCCTGGACATGAATCCCTCAAGTTTAAAATTCCGGACCGACAATGAAGCACTCTGCCTGCCCTCTAGAAAACAAATTTTGCCTAATGAGCTGCCCAGACAACTTATATGAGGATAAATCTACATGGCACTCGACTGTACCCAAAGTATATAGTCTAAACTGGGCACTAATGCACTCTCTGACACAACCTGAGCCCGGATCTCATGACCAACACCCAGACAGCTGACCGCACACTGAGCACATCAGACCCGCCATGGCCTTAGGTCATCATCTCTTCCCTACCTCAGTTTTTAGGCTTCAGAACCTAGACCTTATCTCCAATCACTGCCCAGGGGTGCCTGTGATGCAGAAATCAGAACTCTTCCTTACCCATGGCAAGAAACCTTGTTGTTGGCATGTTGTGCAACGTTCAGTGTACGAGAAACCAGGATTCACCATGAGGCCCTGCCCATTCTTGTTTGCGAAGTGGGCATAAACACGCATTGTGACCCTCAGCGTGAGTCCTATGCTCTAGTAAGTCCTCTCAGTGGCTCGACCATTAGATGTCATAATGGGCTTGACATGTCCCTAGGCCACAATTTTTATCCACATTTCTGGTTGTCCGGTCGGCCCTCCCCAGGGCTCTACTCTGGAATCCCCCATTTGGTGGGACACCTGAGGTTAAAAAACAAAACAAGGCAAATCAACAACAACAAAAAAACGGACTTCTTCCATCCCCAGAATGACCCAAAACTCCTTGGACGGGGCCAAACCCCCAGAGTGTAAGACTCGTCCATTTCCCATGAAGTCACCAGGAAATTTCACGACCATGAGTGACACGATATCCAGAGACAAAAACTTGAGCACGAGCCTCACACTCGCCCCTTATTCATATCCCGAAGTGTTCTCCTCATGGTCTGTAGATCAATCCTGCCATACCTATAACCTGAAACATAAGCCGCG
Source organism: Mustela nivalis (assembly GCF_964662115.1). Lineage (NCBI taxonomy): Eukaryota > Metazoa > Chordata > Mammalia > Carnivora > Mustelidae > Mustela > Mustela nivalis. The sequence continues at coordinate 131,385 of NW_028135688.1, forward strand.
TTTGTGTGTTCAGACGACTGTCCAAACAGCTCTGCCTACACACCCTACAGGCTCCGGCCCCTGGAGCCAAACCTGAGGATTGTACTTGCCCTCTACAAGGGAATTGTATGTGCCCATTCCAATGGCCACAACCTACTAATAGGATAAACCTGCAAACTCCCTGAGGCCATCCCAATAGTGGTGGCTTCCCAGGACAAACAGGGGCAATCTGAGCCCATCTGAGCACCTACATGCTCTCAGACGCATAGACTGATGTCCCCAGAGGTAAAAATGTACGAACAGGCCCCTAGGCACTATTCGGATCCATTGCTGTGGTATCCAGTCATCTCTCCTCAGAGGCCTGGATTTCAATACCAGCATATGGCTGTTTCCTGACTCATCCGTCAGAACAAATCTCATCTACATATGGGAAACTTGCAGGTTGGAGCTGTGTCAAATCCTCTGTTTGAAAAAACCCTTCAGGACCCCAGTGCCACCCCTTCATTCCAAGGTCTCCATAGACACAAAAACATATTAGGATCCATCCACAGGAGAGTCCATTTCAACCCAGATCCAGATTGCTCGCCCAGATCCAGCAGATATAACCTGTCTTGTTGCTAGGACACAATTGGAATGCAAGGTGGGCTACCCAGGCATCCATCCTTAGAACCCTGCTCGGAATCGTTGGCCTGGAGCCAACCAACATGTCTCAATTGTCCTGCACAAGAATCTTTGCAGTTTGGACCTTCTCACAACTAACATCGTGGGAAAACCCCCATGAACTCGAGACCCCGCCCCTTCATGAAGGGGCCATCAGGGACAGAAACACCAACCTGAGCGATCTTCTAATCCTCACCCTGACTTCAGAAGCACGAGATCTCGATTCAGGTCTGTAGATTGTTCCTGCCTTGTCCTCACCCAGAAACCTAAGCCTAGCTTGTGTTATCAGATTTCCGTCTTCAGACTACTGGCCCACAAGCCCTCCAGTTTGCAAACCAGAACTATAATGCAGCACTCTGCCAGCCTTCAGGAAGAAAAACATAGCCCTGTGGGGCTACCCAGAAACTCCAAATGAGGATCAACCTGCATGCCATTCGACTGTACCCCAAATATATAGGCTGACCTAGGCACTATTGCCCTTTCTGACACAGCCTGAGCCTGGACTTCCTGGCCCCACCCAGAAAGCTGGTCGAACACTGAGCATGCCGGATGAGCCATGTCCTTAGGTCGTCATCTCTTCCCAACCTCGGTTGTCAAGTTTCAGAACCTAGACCTTATCTCCAATCACTGCCCAGGCTTGTAAGTGATGCAGAAATCACAACTCCTTCCCCGTGGCTAGAAACCATGTGGTTGGCATGTTTTCCAATGTTCAGTGTAGTTGAAACCAGTGTGGCCCATGAGGCCCCACCCATGTTTATGGGCCACATTGGTCACAAACACACATTGTGACCCTCAGCCTGATCCCAGTCCTCAGGTAAGGCCTCTCAGTGGCTGGATGAAGAGACAGCATATTGGGCTAGCCATGCCCCTAGGCCCCAAATTTTACCCATAATTCGGGTTGTCCCTTCGCTTTTCCCCAGGGCTCTTCTTTGGAATTCCTCTTTTGGCGGGACACCTAAGGTAACCAACCTGAAAGGAGACCTCCCATTCCACAGATTGACGAAAAAGAATTGGGATCGGGCCAATTCCACAGAGAGGAAGATTCGTCCATGGCCCATGAGGTTTCCCAGACAATCCACGGCCATCGCTGATACCGAATCTAGAGACAAAAGACTGAACAAGCACCTCAGACTCGCTCTTTCTTCATATCCTGAAGAGTTCTTCTCATGGTTTATAGATCGGGCCTGCCATACCTACGTCTCCAAACCTAAGCTGAGTTTATGTTTTCAGACTTCTGTCCTCAAAGTCCTGGACCACACACCCTCCAGGCTTCGGTCCCTGGAGCCACACATAAGGACTGTGCCTACCCAATCCATGGGAACTCTGCCCATTCCATTGTCCAAAACCGTAAAATTAGGAGAACCCTCCAAATCCCTGAGGCCATCCCAATAGGGCATGTCGCCCGTGACATACAAGCGCGGTCTGATAGCAGCTGAGCATCAACCTCCACTCATACCATAGATGGATGTCCCCAGAGAAGAAGATTGAACCAGACAGGACCCTGGCCAATCGGATCCATTGCTTTGGTGAGAGGCATGTCTCCTCAAAAGCCTGGATTCCAATACCAGCATAGGGGTTTTCCTGAGGTAGCAATCAGAACAAATCTCGTCTCCACAAGGAAACATGTGCATCGAGCTCTGTCAAAAGCTTAGGAGAATACTTCAGGGTCCCGGTGCCACGGCCCCATTCCAAGGCCCCATGGACACAAACACACATTAGGACCCATCGTGAGGAAAGTCCATTTCAAGTCAGCCACCCCGGTTGCTCCCGCAGAGCCATCAGATCTAAACTGGCTTGTTGCTAGGAGACAATTGGAATGCGAGGCTGGCTTCCCAGGCATACTCCCTCGAACAGTGCTATAGAGTCATTCCATATGGGATGTCCTGGAGCTGCCCAAAGGCCTCAATTGTCCTGCAGAAGGAATTCTTGAAGGGGGCAACCCACAACTCCCACGTGGGAAAAACTCCATGGACACGAGATTCCGCTCCCTTCATGAAGGAGCCGTCAGGCACAGAAACTCCAACCTAAGCCAAAGTCTAATTCTCTCCCTGACTTGAAATGGATGAGATATTGGTTCAGATCTGCAGGGGGTACCTGCCGTGCCCTTGCCCTTAGCCCAAGTATAACTTTTGTTCTCAGAATTCCGACCTCACTCTCCTGGCCTCAAAGCCCTCATGATTGGTAAATCCGGTCCCACAATTAAGCACATGGCCTGCTTTCTGGAAAAAAAATATTGCCTAAAGAGCTGCCAAGGCAACTTATATGAAGATAAACCTACACGGTACTCGGCTTTGCCCGAATTATATAGTCTAACCTGGGCACTAATGCACTGTCTGACACAACCTGAGCCCGGACTTCCTGACCAACACCCAGACAGCTGACCGCACACTGCGCACATCAGACCCGCCATGGCCTTAGGTCCTAATCTCTTCCCTACCTCAGTTTTCAGGCCTCAGAAACTAGACTTTATCTCTGCCTGGGGATGAGTGTGATGCAGAAATCAGAACGTCTCCTTACACATGGCAAGAAACCTTGTGGTTGGCATGTTGTCCAACGTTCATTGTAGGAGAAACTAGCATTCACCCTGAGGCCCGCCTATTCTTGAGTGCGACGAGGGCATAAATATGCATTGTGACCCTCAGGGTGAGTCCTGTCCTCTAGTAAGTCCTCTCAGAGCCTGGATCACTAGATGTCATAATGGGCTTGACATAGCCCTACGCCCCAATTTTTAACCAGATTTCTGGTTGTTCAGTCACCCCTCCCCAGAGCTCTACTCTGGAATTCCTCATGTGGTGGGACAACGGAGGTTAAAAAATGAAACGAAACAAAGCAACAACAACAACAAAAAAAACGACTTCTTCCATCCCAAGAATGACCCCAACCTCTTTGGAAGGGGCCAAATCGCCAGAGAGTAAGACTCGTCCATTTCCCATGAAGTCACCCGGAAATTTCACGACCATGAGTGACATGATATGCAGAGACAAAAACATGAGCAATAGCCTCACACTCGCCCTTTTTTCATATACCGAAATGTTCTCCTCATGGTCTGTAGATCAGTCCTGCCCTACCTATGACCCGAAACAGAAGTCGAGTTTGTGTTTTCAGACAACTGTCCAAACAGCCCTGGCCTACACACCCTATAGGCTCAGGCCCCTGAAGCCAAACCTGAGGACTGTTCTTGCCCTCGCAAGGGAATTGTGTGAGCCCATTCCAATGGTGACAACGCAACTAAAAGTATAAACCTTTAAATTCCCTGAGGCCATCCCATAGTGTTGGCTTCCAAGGACAAACACGGGCAATCTGAGTTCATCTGAGCACCTACCTGCACTCTGACCCATAGATAGATGTCGCCCGAGGTAAAAAGAAACCAACAGGCCCCTAGGCACTAATCGGATCCATTGCTTTGGTTTCCAGGCATCTCTCCTCAGAGGCCTGGATTTCAATACCAGAATATGGCTGTTTCTTGACTCACCCATCAGAACAAATCTCCTCTACACATGGGAAACTTGCATGGTGGACCTGTGTCAAACCTCTGTTTAGGAGAAGTCTTCAGGGCCCTAGTGCCACCGCTTAATGCCACAGTCTCCATAGACACAAAAACATATTAGGACCCATCCACAGGAGAGTCCATTTAAACTCAGCCTCCTCGGTTGCTCCCCGAGATCCAACAGATCTAGCCTGTCTTGTAGCTAGGAGAATATTGGAATGCGAGGTGGGCTACCCAGCCATCCATCCTTAGAACCCTGCTCAGAATCGTTGGCCTGGAGCCAACCAACTGGTCTCAATTTTCCCACAGTAGAATCTTTGCAGTTTGGAGCTTCTCACAACTCCCATGGTGGGAAAACCCCCACGGCCTCGTGATTCCCCCCCTTTATGAAGGGGCCATCAGGGACAGAAAGTCAAACCTGAGGCATCGTCTGATGCTCAACCTGACTTCAGGTGCAAGAGATCTCGATTCAGGTCTGTAGATTGTGCCTGCCATGTCCTCACACATAAAACCTAAGCCTAGCTTGTGTTTTCGGAGTTCCGTCCTCAGACTACCGGCCCATAAGCCCTCCAGTTTGGCAATCCAGAAGTACAATGTGGCACTCTGCCTGCTCCCTGGAAGAAGAACATTGCCCTCTGGGGCTACGCAGAAACCCCAAATGAGGATCAACCTGCACGCCATTTGGCTGTACACCAAATATATAGGCTGAGGTGGGCACAATTGCCCATTCTGACACAGCCTGAGCCTGGAACTCCTGGCCTCACCCAGACAGCTGGCCACACACTGAGCACATCGGACCCGCCATGGCCATAGGTCGTCATCTCTACCCAACCTCGGTTTTCACGCTTCAGAACCTTGACCTTATCTCCAATCACTGCCCAGGTTTGAAAATGTTGCAGAAATCCGAACTCGTTCCCTTGGCAAGAAACCTCGTGGTTGGCATGTTGTCCAACTTTCAGTGTAGTTGAAACCAGTGTGGCACATGAGACCCAGCCCACGCTTGAGGGCCACATTGGTCTCAAACACACATTCTGACCCTCAGCCTGAGCCCGGTCCTCAGGCAAGGCCTCTCAGTGGCTGCATGAAGAAAGAGCATATTGGGCTTGCCATGCCCCTAGACCCCAATTTTTAACCAAGTTCGAGTTGTCCCTTCACTCTTGCCCAGGGCTCTGCTTTGGAATTCCTCTTTTGGTGGGACACCTCAGGTAACAAACCTTAAAGGAGTCCTCCCATTCCACAGATTCACGAAAAAGAATTGGGATAGGGCCAAATCCACAGAGAGGAAGATTCGTCCATGGCTCATGAGGCCTCCCCGACATTCCACGGCCATCGCTGATACAAAATCCAGAGACAAAAGCCTAAGCAAGCGCCTCAGACTCGCTCTTTCTTCATATCCTGAAGAGTTCTTCTCATGATTTGTAGTTCAGCCATGCCATACCTACGTCCCCAAACCTAAGCTGAGTTTGTGTTTTTTGAGTTCTGTCCTCAAAGTCCTGGGCCACACACCATCCAGGCTGGCCCCTGGAACCACACATTAGGACTATGCCTTACCAATCCATGGGAATTCTGCCCATTCCATTATCCAAAACCATACAAATTAGGAGAAACCTCCAAATTCCCTGAGGCCATACCAATGGTGTAGGTTGTCCAGGACAAAAAAGGGCCGTCTAACACCAGCTGAGCATCTACCTCCACTCATACCATAGGTGGATGTCCCCAGAGAAGAAGATTGACCAGACAGGACCCCAGGCCATAATGGGATCCATAGCTTTGGTTTACAGGCATGTCTCCTCAAAAGCCTGGTTTCCAATACCAGCTGAGGGCTTTTCCTGAGGCACCCATCAGAACAAATCTCGTTTACACATGGGAAACTTGCATGTTGGAGCTCTCTCAAAGCCTCTGTTTAGAAGGACATTTCAGGTTCCCGGTGCCAGCGCCTCATTCCAAGGTCTCCATGGAGACACACCCACATTACGACCCATCCACAGGAGAGTCCATTTCAACTCAGCCCCCTCAGTTGCTCCCCCTGATCCAGCAGATCTAACCCGTCTTGTCGCTAGGAGATGATTGGAATGAGAGGCAGGCTTCCCAGCCGTCCATACTTAGAACCATTCTCAGAATGATGCTGTATGGGAAGTCCTGGAGCCAACCAACAGGTCTCAATAGTCCCGCAGAAGAATCTTTACTGTTTGGAGCATCTCACAACTCCCATCGTGGGAAAACCTCCATGGCCTCGTGATCCCGCCCCCTGCGCTTCATGAAGGGGCCATCAGGGACAGAAGCTCCAACCTGAGCGATCGTCTGATCCTCGCCCTGACTTCAGATGCAGGACATCTTGATTCAGCTCTGCAGAGTGTGCCTGCCGTGCCCTTGCCCAGAAACGTAAGTCTAGTTTGTGTTCTCAACTTCCATCCTCACATTCCTGGCCCACAAGCCCTCCAGTTTGGCAATTCCAGAACTACAAGGCAGCACTCTGCCTGCTTTCCGGAAGAAAAACTTTGCCCTCTGGGGCTACCCAGATTCCCCAAATGAGGATCAACCTGCATGCCACTTGACTGGACCCCAATTATACAGGCTGCCCTGGGCACTACTGCCCTTTCTGGCACAGCCTGAGACTGAACCTCCTGGCTCGCACCCACCCAGCTAGCCACACACTGAGCACATCGGACCCGCCATGGCCTTAGGTCATCATCTCTTTCCAACCTCGGTTTTCAGGCTTCAGAACCTAAACCTTATCTCCAGTCACCACCCAGGGTTGAACATAATGCAGGAATCAGAACTCCTTCCCCATGGCAAGAAACCTTGTGGTTGGCATGTTGTCCAACGTAAAGTGTAGTTGAAACCAGTGTGGCCCATGAGGCCCTGCAGATGCTTGAGGACCAAGTCGGTCACGAACATGCATTGTGACCCTCAACGTGAGCCCAGTTCTCAAGTAAGGCCTCTCAGCGGCTGGACCAAAAGACAGCATATTGGGCTTGCCATGCCCCTAGGCCCCAATTTTTAACCAGATTTCTGGTTGTCCAGTCTCCCCTCCCCAGGGCTCGGCTTTGGAATCCCTCTTTTGGTGGGACACCTGAGGTAACAAAACTGAAAGGACTCCTCCCATCCCACAGTTTGACCCAAAACAATTGGAATCGGGCCAAATCCACAGAGCGGAAGACTCGTCCATGGCCCATGAGGCCTCCCCGACATTCCACGCCCATCGTTGACACAAAATCCAGAAACAAAAGCCTGAACAAGTGCCTCACAATCTCTCTTTCTTCATATCCGGAAGAATTCTCCTCACGGTCTGTAGATCGGGCCTGCCATACCTACGTCCCTAAACCTAAACTGAGTTTGTGTTTTAGACTTCTGTCTCCACAGTCCTGGTGCACACACCCTGCAAGCTAGGGCCCCTGGAGCCACATCAAAACTGTGCCTTCCCTCTCCAGGGGAATTCTGCCCATTCCATTGTCCATAATCATAAAATTAGGAGAAACCTCCAAAGTCCCCAAGGCCTTCACAATAGTGTAGGCCGCCTGGGACAAACAAGGGCCATCTGACACCAGCTGAGCATCTAACTCCACTAATACCTTAGATGGATGTACACAGAGAAGAAGATTCAACCGGACAGGCCCCTAGGCTCTAAACGGAGCCATTGCTTTGGTTTCCAGTTATCTCTCTTCAGAGGCCTATATTCCAATAACAGTATATGGGGGTTTCCTGAGGCACCAATCAGAACAAATCTCGTCTCCACATGGGAAACTTGTCCTTTGGAGATGTCTCAAAACCTCCGGTTAGGAGAATCCTTCAGGGCCCATGCACCAACGCCCCATTCCAAGGTCTCCATGGACACAAACCCACATTAGCATCCATCCTCAGGAGAGTCCATTTCAACTCAGCCCCCTTGGTTGCTCTGACAGAGCCAGCATATCAAACCTGTCTATTTGCTAGGAGACAACTGCAATGTGAGGCGGGCTTCCCATGCATCCATCCTTAGATCCCTGCTCTGGTGTCATTCTGTATGGTATGTACTGGAGTGATACAAAAGGTCTCAATTGTTGATCAGAAGGAATCCTTGTTGTTTGGAGCATCTCACAACTCCCATCGTGGGTAAACCTCCATGGACTGGAGAAGCTGTCCCCTTCATAAAGTGGCCAGAATGGACAGAAATTCAAACCTAAGCCTAGGTTTGAACCTCGCCCTGACTTCAGATTCATGATATCCCGATTCAGATCTGCAGAGGGTGCCTGCCGTGCCCTCGCCCAGAACCTACGCCTAACATGTGTTCTCAGACTTCCGTCCTCACACTCCCCGTCCACAAGGCATCCACTTTGGAAATTCCGGAGCCACAATGCAGCACTCTGCCTGTTCTCCAGAAGAAAAACATTGCCCTTGGGGCTACCCAGAAATGCCAAATAAAGATCAACCTGCACGGCACTCAGTTGTACCCCAATTATACAATCTACCCTGGGCACTAAGGCCCTGTCTGACACAGCCCAAGCTTGGACCTCCCGACCAACACCCAGACAGCTGGCTCCACGCTGAGCATATCGGACCCAACATGGTCTTAGGTCGTCATCTCTTCCCAACCTCGGTTTTCAGACTTCACAACCTAGACCTTATCTCCAATCACTGCCCAGGGGTGAATGACATGCAGAAATCAGAATTAATACTTCCCCATGGCAAGAACTCATGTGGTTGACATGTTGACTATCATTCAGTGTAGGAGAAACAAGCATGCACCATGAGTCCCCACCCATGCTTGAGTACCACGAGGGCATAAACACGCATTGTGACCCTCAGCATGAGTTCTGTCCTCAATGAAGGCCTCTCAGTGGCTGGACCATTAGAAGGCATATTGGGCTTGCCATGCCCCTAGGCCCGTATTTTTAGTTAGATTTCTTGTTGTCCAGGGCTCTGCTCTGGAATCCCTCTTTTGGTGGGACACCTTAGTTAACAAAACTGAATCCCACAGATTAACCCAAAACAATTGGGATCTGGCCAAATCCACAGAGAGAAAGACTCTTCCATGGCCCATGAGGACTCCTTGACATTCCACAGCCATCATTGACACAAAATCCAGGGGCAAAAGCCTGACAAGTGTCACACTTTCACCCTTTATTCATATCCCAAAAAGTTCTCCTCATAGTCTGTAAATCGGACCTGCCATACCTACGTCCCCAAAGCTAAGCTGAGTTTGTGTTTTCAGACATCTGTCCCCACAGTCCTTGCCCACACACCCTCAAGGCTGGGCCCTTGGAGCAACACATCAGGTCTGTGCCTGCCCACTCCACAGGAATTCTGCCCATGCCATTGTCCATAATCATACAATTTAGGAGAAACCTCCAAAGTCCCCGAGGCCATCCCTATAGTGTAGGCCACCCGGACAAACAGGAGCGGTCTGACACCAGCTGAGCAACTACCTCCATTTCATAAAATAGACAGATGTCGACAGAGAAGAAGATTGAACCAGAGAGGCTCCTAGGACCTAATTGGATGCATTGCTGTGGTTTCTATGTATCTCTCCTCAGAGGCCTGGTTCTAATACCAGCATATGTGGGTTTCCTGAGGCACCAATTAGAACAAATCTTGTCTCCACATGGAAAACTTGCTCTTTCGAGTTGTTTCAAAATCTCCGGTTAGAATCCTTTAGAGCCCTGGGGCCACCACCCCATTCCAACGTCCTCATGGACACAAACACACATTAAGACCCATCTTCAGGAGAGTCCATTTCAACTCAGCTCCCACGATTGCTCCTGCATAGCCATCAGATCGTACCTGTCTTGTGGCAGGGAGACAATTGGTGTAAGAGGCAGTCTGCTCAGGCATCCATCCTTAGAACCCGGCTCTGGAGTCATTCCATATGGGATGTCCTGGAGCCATCCAACAGTTCTCAATTTTCCCGCAGAAGGAATCCTTGCAGTTTGGAGCATCCCACAACTCCCAACGTGGGAAAACCTCCATGGCCTCGAGATTCCACCCCTTTGATGAAGGGGCCATCATGGACAGAAACTCCAACCTGTGCCTAAGTCTGATCCTCGTCCTGACTTCAGATGAATGAGATTTTGATTCGGATCTGCAGAGGGTGCCTGCCGTGCCCTCGCCCTGAAACTTAAGTTTAGCTTATGATCTCAGACTTACGTCCTCACACTCCTGGTCCCGACGCCCTCAAGTTTGGCAATTCTGGACCCACAATGCTGCACTCTGCCTGCCCACCAGAAGAAAAATGTTGCCCCAGTGAGCTTCCCTGACACAATAAATGAGGATGAACCTACATGGAACTCAACTGTACCCAAATTATACATTCTAACCTGGGCACTAATGCACTGTCTGACACAGCCTGAATCCATACCTCCTGAACAACACCCAGAAAGCTGACCGCACACTGAGCACATCGGACCCTCCATGACCTTAGGTTATCATCTCATCCCAACCTCGATTTTCTGGATTCAGAACTTAGATCTTATCTCCAGTCACTGCCCAGGGGTGAACATGATGCAGAAATCAGAATTCCTCCTTCCCCATGGAAAGAAACCTTGTGGTTTGTATGTTGTCCAAAGTTCAGTGTAGGAGAATCAAGCATGGCCCATGAGTCCCCGCCCATGCTTGATGCCTACATTGGGCACAAACATGCATTGTGACCCTCAGTGTGAGCACTGTACTCAAGTAAGACCTCTCAGTGGCTGGACCAAGGTACCCCATATGGGGATTGCCATGCCCTTAGGCCCCCAATCTTATACAGAGTTCGGGTTGTCCAGTCGCCCCTTCCCAGGGTTCTGCTCTGGAATCCCTATTTAGTGGCACACCTGAGGTAAAAAAAAAAAAAAAAAAACAGAATGGACTCCTCCCATCCCACGGAATGACCCCAAAATATTGGGATCATCCAAATCCCCATAGAGGAAGTCTCACCCATGGTCCATGAGGACGCCCCTACATTCCACGGCCATCAGTGACACAAAATCCAGAGTCAAAAGCCTGAGCAAGTGCCTCACACTCACTCTTTGTTCATATCCTGAAGAGTTCTGCTCAAGGTCTGTAGATCGGGCCTCCCATACCTATGTCCCCAAACCCAAGACGAGTTTCTGTTTTCAGACTTCTGTCCCCACAGCTCTGACCCACACACCCTCCATGCTTGAGCCCCTAGAGCCACACCTCAGGATTGTGCCTTCCCTCCCCAAAGGAATTCTGCCCATTTCATTGGCCACAAACTTGCAAATTAGGAGAAACCTCCAAAGTCAAAGTGGCCATCCCAATAGTGTAGACTGCCCAGGACAAATAGGGGCAATCTGACACCAGCTGAGGAACTACCTCCACTCAATCCCATAGACAGATGAACCGAGAGAAGAAGATTAAACCAGACAGGCCCCAGGCCCTAATCAGATCCATTGCCTTGGTTTCCAGGCATCTCTCCTCAGAGTTCTGGTTTCCAATACCAGCATATTGGGGGTTACTGAAGCACCAATGAGAACAAATCTTGTTTCCCCATGGGAAAAATGCTTCTTGGAGCTGTGTCAAAACCTCTGGTTAGGAGCATCCTTCAGAGCCCTGGTGCCACTGCCCCATTCCAAGGTCTCCATGGACACAATCCCACATTAGGACCGATCCTCAGGAGAATGCATTTCAACTCAGCCCCCTCGGCTGCTACATCATAGGCAGCAATCAAACGTGCCGTTTCGCTAGGAGACAATTGGAATGCAAGGCCGGATGCCCAGGCATCCATCCTTAGAACCCTGCTCTGCAATTGTTCCATATGGGATGTCCTGGAGCCATCCAATAGGTTTCAACTGACCCGCAGAAAATCCTTGTGGTTTGGAGCATCTCACTACTGCCATCATGGGAAAACACCAATGGCGGTGTGATGACCCCCCTTCATGAAGGGGCCATCATGGACAGAAACTCCAACCTGAGCCAATATATGAACCTCGCCCTGACCTCAGATGCATGAAATCTAAATTCAGCTCTGCAGAGTGTGCCTGCCATTTCCTTGCCCTGAAACCAAAGCAAAGCTTCAGTTCTCAGACTTACATCCTTGCATTCCTGGCCGCAAGGCCTCCAGTTTGGCAGTTCCGGAGCCAGAATGCAGCACTCTGCCTGCCCTCCAGAAGAAAGACTTTGCCCTATGGGGCTACGGAGAAACCCCAAATAATTATCTTCTGCATGCCACTCAACTGTACCCCAATTATACAGCGTATCTGGGCACGAATGCCCTGTCTGGCACAGCCTGAGTGCAGACCTCCTGAACGACACCTAGAAAGCTGGCCCCAAACTGAACACATCGGACCCGCCATGGCCTTAGGTCGTCATCTCTTCCAAACCTCGGTTTTCAGGCTTCAGAACCTAGACCTTATCTCCAATTAGTGCCCAGAGGTGAACGTGATGCAGAAATCAAAACTCCTCCTTCCCCATGGCAAGAAACCCTGAGGTTGGCATGTCCAAGGTTCACTGTAGGAGAAACCTGCAAGCTCAATGAGGTCCCGCCCAACATTGAGGACCACCTTGGGCACAAACACACATTGTGACCCTCAGCATGAGTCCACTATTCAAGTAACGTCTCTCAGTGGCTGGACCAAGAATCTGCATATGGGCTTGTCATGCCCATAGGACCCCAGGCCTAACTAGAGGGTGGGTATTCCAGTTGTATGTACCCAGTGCTCTGCTCTAGAATCCCTCTATTGTGGGGACACATGAGGCAGAAAACAGGACTCCTCCCTTCCCACAAAATGACCCCAATCTCTTGGGAGCCGGACAAATCACCAGAGAGGGAGACTTCCATGGCCCATGAGACCATGCTTACATTAAATGACCATCATGAATACAACATCCAGAGACATAAGCCTGAACGACCGCCTCTCACTCGCCTTACTTTCTAATCACAATGAGCTCCCCTCACGGACTGTAGATCACTCCTGCCATAACCTCAGCCCCAAACCTCAGCCGAGTTTGTGTTTTTGGATGTCTGTCCCCACAGCCCTGGCCCACACAGCCGCCAGGCTGGGGCCTCTGGAGCCAAACCACAGGACTGTCCTGCTCTCTCCAAGGAGACTATGCCCATTCCATTGCCCATAACCCCACAGAATAGGAGAAACCTCAAGGCCCCCGAGGACATCCCACTACTATAAGCCTCTCTGGACAAAGGCATCCTGACACAAGCTGAGCAACTACCTCCATGCAGAAACACAGACAGATGTCGGCAGAGACAGTAGATTGAACCAGACAGGCCCCTGGGCCCTAATTTGAACTCTTGCTTTGGTTTCCAGGTGTCACTCCTCAGAGGCCTGGGTTTGAAGACCAGCATCTGGGGCTTTCCTGAGACACCAAACAGAACAACTATTGTCTCCACATGGGAAGCTTCATTGTTGGAGCTGTGTCAAACCCTTCGGTTTGGAGAAACCTGCAGAGTCCCTGAGCCACCGCCACATTCCAAGGTCTCCATGGCCACCAACCCACAGTAAGACTCATCCTCAGGAGAGTCCATTTCAACTCAGCCCTCTGAGAAACCCGCCCAAGAGCCTGCAGATTGAGCCTGCCTTGCCCCAAGCAGCCAGTGGGAATGTGAGGTGGCATTTGCAGACATTCATGCTTAGACCCCTTCTCTCGAGTCTTTCTGTAGGGGTCATCCTAGAACCATCTCATAGTACTCGACTGTCCTACAGAGGAAACCTTGATGTTTGGGGCAGCTCATAACTCCCAGCGTTGGGAAACCTCCCTGGCCTCATGACCGCCCCCACCCCCTTCAGGAAGGGGCCATAATAGACACAAACTCCAACCTGAGGCAACGTCTGATACTCGCCCTGACCTCAGATGCAGGAGATCTTGATTCAGTCTCTGCAGAGTGGGCCTGCCATGCCCTCGGCCCCAAACCTAACGCTAGCTTGTGTTTTCAGACTTCCCTCTTCACACTCCTGGCAAACAAGCCCTCCAGACTGGGAATTCCAGAACCACAACACAGTTTTCTGCCTGCCCACCAGAAGAAAAACGTTGCCCTATGGGGCTCTCCAGAAACCACAAATGAGAACCAACCTGCTCTGGCCTCGACCGCACCCTAACTGGAAAAGCTACCCTGGTCAGTATTGCTCTGTCTGACACAGCCTGACGTCCCGACAGACAAGGAAACAGCTGGCTGCACACTAAGCACATCAGGCAGGCCATGGCCTTATGCTGTCATCTCTTCCCAACCTGGGTTTTCAGACATCTGACCCTAGATATTATATCAAATCCTGGCAAACGTGGGTAACTAAAGCACAAATCAGATCTTCTCCTTCCCCATGGCTGGAAAGCTTGCTGTTGTCATGGAGTCATACCTTCAGTGTAGGAGAAACCTTCATGGCCCCTGAGGCCAAGCCTAAACTTGAGTGCCTCCTTGGGTACAAACTCGCATTGGGACCATCAGCATGGGCCCCATGTCGAAGTAAGGTCTCTCAGGGCCTGGACTAAGAGCCCGCATATGGGGCTTGCCAAGCCCCTATGATCCCAATCTTCACAAGAGCTCGAGTATTCCATTTGCTCGAACCCAGGACTGTGATCTGGAGTCCCTCTCCTGGAAGAACACCTGAGCCAGACAGCAGGACTCCACCCTTCCCACAAAATGTCCCCAAAATCTTAAGAGCTGGACCAACTCCTCAGAGAGGGAGACTCTTCCATAGCCCCTGAGGTCACCCCTACATTCCACGGCTATGGGAGACAAAACATCCAAAGACAAAAGCTTGCGTGACTGCCTCCCATTTGCCCTTCTTTCATAAGCTGAGGATCTCCTCTCACGGTCTGTGGGTCCATCCTGCAATGCTCTCGGCTCCGCACCCAAGCCGAGTTTGTGTTTTTAGACTTCTGTGCCCACAGCCCGGACCCACACACCCTCCAGGCTAGGGCCTATGGAGACACACTGAAGGACTGTGCCAGTCCTCTCCAAGAAAACTGTACCCAATCCATTGGCCACAACCCTAGAGATTAGGAGAATCCAATAAGGTCTCCAAGGCCATGCCTTGGCCATGGACTAAGAGGGGCACTTTGACACCAGCTGAGCAACTATCTCCACTTAGATACTCAGACAGTGTCCCCAGAGACAGAAGATTGAAACGGACAGGCATCTAGGCTCTAATCTGAACCCTAGCTTTGGTTTCCAGGTGTCTCTACTCAGAGAACTGGTTTGAAGACCAGTATCTGGGGCTTTTCTGAGGCACCAAAGAGAACCTGTCTCATCTCCACATAGGGATCTCTTTTTAATTGGAGCAATATTACACCCTTCGGTTAGGCGAATACTTCATGGCCCCTGAGCTGCCAACATATTCCAAGGTCTCCATGCACACAAACCCACATTATGACCCATCCGCAGGAGAGTCCATTTCAATTCAGCCCCCTAGTTAGCTCGCCCCAGAGCCAGTAGTTCAAACATGTCTTGTCACAAAGAGCCAATGGGAATGTGAGGTATGCTGTACAGGCATCCATCCTTCGAATCCTGCTCTCCAGTCTTTCCGTATGGGACATCCTGGAGCCATTCAACAGGACTCGACTGTCCAGCAGATGGAAAGCTTGTGGTATGGGTCAACGCACAAACTAGAGTTTGTGCTGGTGTCTAAGGTGCTGTGCAGGATTCTCCAATCTTGAGGGTTTGGCACAGGTCGAAGGGCATGGTTTCCTACTGGGGACAGGAGATATTCTATTGTGTGGCTCAGGGACCACATGTTGTGGTATTTCAGAACAGGACCCTGAGGACAGATGCCTGAAAACCTAATCTAGTGTTCCAATGACGTCCTAGGAGCATGTCAGGTACAATCTTCTGACCCAGGAACATTGAAATGGCTGTCTGCTTGGATGTAGGTGATCAGGGCGTTTCAGACTGGCATTTGTGTCCAGTGCTGCCGACAATATTGGGTCGGGTTCAGGGCTCTTGCGTGTTTCTCCTAAACTGGAAGGTTTGGGCAGGTTTGACGGTCACAGTTTCCTTGGGGATGGCAGGCCCAGTCATGTGTTGTGGATCCAGAGAACCTGTCCTGGAGGGCATATGAGCCATGGTTTTGGGAGAGAAGTCTGCAAACACAAATGTGGGTTATGGTTAGTGGAAAGGTGATCACAGGCCCAATGAGTAGACCTGGAGTGCAGCTTGTCAGGAGTAATTAGGGTGACTGGAAGGCAGTAGCACAGGCTTTTCTCTCTATATTGTGTGTCCAGGATGGCCTTGGAATGCAGGTATAGTCTCATGGGTCCATGGGAAACTTTTTCTCTCTATGGATCTGTGCAGCTCATAGTTTGGTGGCTTTTTTGGGGAAGGGAAGAGTGTTGTTTTCCATCTAATGGGTGCCCCAAAACAGGGATTCCAGATACAGGCTCTTTTTCTGGGCATCTGGGACTTCCCACCAAGGGTTAGGATTTGCACCTAGGGGTGTATGAGGCCTGCAATGCGGGATCATGATGGTGCAACTGAGAGGGATTGTTTGAAAGCTTGCTCAGGCTGAGTCTCACAATGCCTGTTTGCTCCCATGGCGGCCCTCAGGAGTGGGAGTGGTCTCATTGGTCATATATCTGGCTCCCTCTTAGAGAGTTGGACACCCAACCCAACAGCCAAATGTCCTGCCATGAGGAAGGATGAGTTCTCTTCTGTCAGGTTCCTCTGTGCTTCAGGTTGCCCCATTGGCAGGGTTTTCAGCAAGGTCTCGAGATAGGTGTCTGAATACCAAGGATGGGTGGAGATGACGTACTTGGGCCATAGCAATACCAAATGCTAGATATGAGGCCTAAAACTCGGTCGGGGCTCAGGCTCTGTCAGACACAGCGCTAGTGGCCATGGCAGCCTTTATATCAGAGTAGATTCGAGGGCGGAGCAGATTGATCCTCATGTGGAGTTTCTTGGGAAGATTCCCAGGCATTTGTTCATTCAATAGGGAAGGCAGAATGCTGTGTTGTGGCTCCAGGTTTCCCAATCACGAGAGCTTGGGAACCAGTCAGTTTTGGGTGGAATTGTAAACAAAAGCTATGGTTCAATTCAGTGCCAAGCAGAAGGCAGTTCCAATTTGTAGCAGTTTACTCGAGACATCCAGCACTGGAATAAGGGTGGATGTCAGATGCTTGCTCACACTAGAGTTTTTGTCTATGATGACCGACAAGTGGAGGGGTGGTATAAAGAGGCCATGGAGGAGTTCACATGCTGAGGCCTGTGAACTGCTGCAAAAAGTAACATTTTTTTGTACAGTGTAGGTGAAGTCTGGTTTGTTTACTCTAGGTTTCCCCATGTGGAAAGTTTGTGAAGAAGAGCTCTCCAGCATGGATGCCAGGAAAGCACACCTCCATTGACAATTGCAGCTGAGGAACATGGCAGATTCGTTCTGGTGGCTCTGGGACAAAGTGCCAAGGCCTTGAGTTGACATGGGATCTCTTGCAGATGGGTCACAATGCTTGTTTGTTACCAGGGAGAACTTAGAATGTGCTGGTTGCTAAGGTGCCATGCAGGATTCTCCTACCCTGAGGGTTTGGCACAGGTCGAAGAGCATGGTATTCTTCTGGGGACAGGGGATGTTCTGTCGTGTGGCTCAGAGACCACATGATGTGTCATAGATTGGTATTTCAGAACAGGCCCCTGAGGACAGATGCCTAAAAACCTAATGGGGTTCCATTGAGAGCCTAGGGGCATTTTAGGTTCAATCGTCTATCTCACGATCATTGACTTGGCTATTTCCCTGGATGTAGGTGATAAGGGTGTTTCAGACTGCGCATTTCCATCCCGAGTGGCCGGCAATATTGGTGTGGGCTCAGGGGCCACACAGGTTTCTCCTAATCTGGAAGGTTTGGGCAAATCTGATATGCACAGTGTCCTTGGGGTTGGCAGCCAGAGTTCTGTGGTGTGGCTCCAGAGATAACATTCTGGTGGGCATGTGAGCCATGGTTTTGGGAGAGAAGTCTGCAAACACAAATACAAATTAGGGTGAGTGGCGAGGTGATCACAGGCCCAATGCGTAGACCTGGAGGGAAGCTCCTCATGAACTATAATTAGGGAGACTGGAAGGCAGTAGCACAGGCTTTTCTCTTTGGATTGTGTGTCCAGTATGGCCTTGGAATGCAGGTGTGGTCTCATGGGTCCATGGGAGTCTTTTCCTCTCTATGGATCCTGGTGGCTCTCCATAGTTTGGTGGCTTTTTCGGGGAAGGGGAGAGTGATGTTTTCCACCTTATGGGTGCCACAAAACAGGGATTCCAGAGACGGGCTCTGGTTCATGGCATCTGGGACATCACAACATGTGCTATGATTTGGGCTTAGGGGCATATTAGGCCTGCAATGCGGGTTCATGGTGGTGCAACAGAGAAGGATTGTTTGAAAGCATGCTCAGGCTGAGGGTCACAAGGCCTGTTTGCCTCCAGGGCATCCCTGAGGAGTTTGTGTGGTCTCACTGGACTTGTAAATGACTCCCCCTTTCAGGGTTGAACACCCATCCTAACAGCCAAGTTTCCTGATATGAAGAAGGAGGAGTTCTCTATTGTGCTTCAGGATGCCCCATTGTCAGGGATTCCAGCAAAGTTCTGGGGACAGGTGCCTGAATACCAAGGATGGGTAGAGATGAAATACTTGAGCCATGGCAATCCCAAATGCTAGATGTGGGGCTCAACTCTGGTGACTGACACTAGGTCTGGGCTCAGGCTCTGTCAGACACAGCACTAGTGGCCAGGGAAACCTATAAATAAGGGTCCCTCCGATATAGGGCCGAGCAGATTGATCCTCATGTGGGGTTTCTGGCCAGACTCACCAGGCACTTGTTTCTATCGGGAAGGCAGAATGCTGTGTTGTGTCTACATAATTCGCTATCAAGAAGGCTTGGGGACCAGTCGGGTGAGGAAGGAATTGTAAAGACAAGCTACAGTTCAATTCACTGCCAAGCGGAAGGCAGTTCCTGTGTCCAGCAGCTTTTTCGAGATATCCAGCACCTTAGTAAGGGAGGACGTCGGATATTTGCTCACACTGGAGTTTGTGTCTATGATGACTGACAAATGGAGGGGTGGCGTCAAGAAGCCATGGAGGGATTTTCACGTTGAGACTCATGAGCTGCTCCAAATAGCAAGGTTTTGTTCTACTGGACAGGTGGAGTGTGGTTTATTTGCTCCAGGGTCCCCCATGTGGAAAGTTTGGGTAGCAGAGCTCTACCGCATGGATGCCTGGAATGTTCAACTTCATTGACCATTGCAACTGAAGAACATGGCAGCTTTATTCTGGTGTCTCTGTAGCAAAGTACCAAGTCCTTGATTTGACATGGAATCTCTTGCAGATGGGCCACACAGCTGGTTTGTTACCAGGTAGATCTTAGAATGTGCTGGTGGCTTAGTAGTTGTGCAGGAATCTACTACTCTGGGATTTTGCACAGATTGTAGGGCACGGTTTCCTTCTGGGGACAGGAGATGTTCTGTTGTGTGGCCCAGGCACCACATGTTGTATCATAAGTTCGCATTCTAGAACAGGCCTCTGAGGACACATGTCTGAAAACCGAATCAATGGTTCCAATGACGTCCTAGGGGCATGTTAGGTTCATTATTCTGACTCAGGACCATTGACTTGGCTGTGTTCCTGGATGTAGGGGATCAGGGTATTTCAGACTGTGCATTTGTGTTCAGAGCGGCCACCGAAATTGGGGTAGGCCCAGAGGCCTTGTAGGTTTCTCCTAATCTAGACAGTTTGGGCAACTGTGATGGAAACAGTTTCCTTGTGGATGGCAGGGACAGTCCTGCAGTGTGGATCCAGAGACCCCATCCTGGAGGGCATGTGTGCCATGGTTTTGGTAGATAAGTCTGCAAACACAAATTCGAATTAGGGTGAGTGGCGAGGTGATCACAGGCCCAATGCATATACCTTGAGAGCAGCTCATCTGGAACTGTAATTAGGGTGAATGGAAGGCAGTAGCACAGGCTTTTCTCTCCGGATTGTGTGTCCAGGATGGCCTCGGAATGCAGGTGTGTTCTCATGGGTCCATGGGAGACATTGCTTCTCTATGGATCCTGGTGGCTCCTCATAATTTGGTGACATTTTTGGGGAAGGGATGAGTGCTGTTTTCCATCTGAAGGGTGCACCAAAACAAAAATTCCAGAGATGGTCTCTGGGTCTGGGTACCTCGAAAATCCCACCAAGTTTTATGATTTGAACCTACAGGCATACCAGGCCTGAAATGAGGGATCATTGTGGTGAATCTGAGAGGGATTTTTTGAAAGCATGCTCAGGGTGAGGGTCACAATGCCTGTTTGTGCCAAGGGTAGTCCTCAGGAGTGTGTGTGATGTCATTGATGTTGTAACTGGCTCCCCCTTTGAGGGTAGAACACCCATACCAAAAGCCAGGTTTATTGCCATGGGGAAAGAAGAGTTCTCTATTGTGCTTCAAGTTCCCTAATTGGCAGGGATCCCTGCCAAGGTCTGGGGACAGGTGCCTGAATATCAAGGATGGGTAGAGATGACATACTTGGGCCATGGCAATCCCAAATGCTAGATATGGGGCCTGCTCTCTAGTGGCTGAAACTCAGTCGAGCTCAGGCTCTGTCAGACACGGCACTAGTGGCCATGGCAGCCTATAAATCGGTGTTGACTCGAGGGCCGACCTGATTGATCCTCATGTGGGTTTTCAGGGCAGACTCACCAGGCATTTCTTCATTCGATGGGGAAGGCAGAATGCTGCGTTGTGGCCCCAGATTTCCCTATCAAGAGGGCTTAGGGACCAGTCAGTTGAGGATGGAATTGTAAACACAAGCTATGGTTCAATTCAGTGCCAAGTGGAAGGCAGTTCCAATGTGCAGTGGTTTATTCAAGACATCCAGCACCGGGATAAGGGTGCATGTCATATGTTTGCTTAGACTGGAGTTTGTGTCTTGATGACCGACCAATGGAGTGGTGGCATCAAGAGGCCATGGAGCAGTTTGCACGCTGAGGCCTGTGAGTTGATCCAAACATAAGGTTTCCTTCTACTGGACAGGGGAGGTCTGGTTTGTTTACACCAGGTTCCCCCATGTGCAAAGTTTGGGTAGCATAGTACTCGCACGTGGATACTGGAAAGCACACCTACATTGACCATTGCACCTAAGGAACATGGCAGGTTCTTTCTGGTTGCTCTAGGGCAAAGTACCAAGGCCTGGTTTCTAATGAAGTTGGGTCACAATGCAGTTTTGTTACCACGGAAATCTTACTATGTGCTGGTGGCTAAGGGGCCATGTATGATTAGTCTATCCTGATGGTTTGACACCGGTCGAAGAACACGGTTTTTTTCTAGGTATCGGAGATGTTCTGTTGTGGGGCTCACGGACCAAATGTTGTATCATAAGTTGGAATTCCAGAACAGGCCTCTGAGGACAGATGCCTAAAAACTTCATCTAGGGTTCCAATGAAGTCCAAGGGGAATTTCAGGTTCAATCATCAGACTCAGGACCATTGACTTCGGTGTCTGCCTATATGTAGGCAATCAGGGTGTTTCTGACTGTGCCTTTGTGTACAGAGTGGCCTCCAATATTGGGGTGGGCTCTGGGGCCTTGCAGGTTTCTCCTAATCTTGAAGGTTTAGGAAAATTTGTGGGCACGGTTTCTTTGGGGGTGGCAGGCACAGTCCTGTGGTGTGGCTCCAGAGACTCCATCGTGGAGGGCATGTAAGCCATGGTTTTGGGAGAGAAGTCTGCAATCACAAACTCGGATTAGGTTGAGTTGCGAGGTGATCGTAGGCCCAATGCATAGACCTGGAGGGCAGATCGTCAGGAACTGTAAATCACGTACCTCGAAGGCACTAGCACTGGCTTTTGTATCTGGATTGTGTGTCCATGATAGCCTTGGAATGCAGGTGTGTTCTAATGTTTCCATGAGAGTATTTTCCTCTCTACGGATCCTGGAAGCTCCCAATAGTATGGTGGCTTTCTCGTTTGAATGGAAGAGTGCTGTTTTCAATCTTAGATGTTCCCCAAAAAGGGATTCCAGAGAAGGGCTGTGAGTCTGGGTGCTTGGAAAATCCCACCAGGATTAGGATTTGGGCCTAGGGGAGTACCAGGCCTACAATGTGTGACTTGGAGGTACAACTGAGAGCGTTTGTTTGAAAGCATGCTAGTCTGAGTGTCACAATGCCTGATGTGATTAGGGCAGCCCTTATGAGTGGGAGTTGTCTCCTTGGCCATGCAGCTGGCTACCACTTTAATGTAGGACACCCATCCCAACTACCAGGATTCCTGCCATGGAAAAGGAAGAATTCTCTATTGTGCCTCAGGTTCCCCCATTAGCAGGTATTCTAGCAAATGTCTGGGGACAGATGCCTGAATACCAAGGATGGGTAGAGATGAGGGACCTGAGACATGGCCAGTCTCACATGCCTGACTCTCTGAGTAGCTGACATGAATTGAGCACTCAGGCTCTGTCAGAAACAGAACTAGTGGTCAGGGCTGAGTATGAATCAGGGATCCCTCAAGGGCTGAGCAGATGGATCCTCATGCAGAGTTTCTGGGCAGAATCACCATGCCCTTCTTCTTTCTAAGGGGAAGGCAAAAGCTGCGTTGTGGCCCCAGAATTCCCTATCAAGCGGGCTTGGGGACCAGTAGGGTGAGGATGGAATTGTAAACTCAAGCTAAGGTTCAATTCAGTGCCAAGCAAAAGGCAGTTCCATTGTGCAGTGTCTGATTCCAGATATCCAGCACCTGAGTAAAGGTGAAAGTCAGACATTTCCTCATGCTGGAGTTTATGTCTATGATGACCGATGAATGGAGGGGTGGCGTCAAGAGGCCATGGAGGATTTCACATGCTGGGGCTTGTGAGATGCTTCAAACAGCAAAGTTTCCTTCTACCACACAGGGGGAGTCTGGTTTATTTGCTCCAGGGTCCCCCATGTGGAAAGTTTGGGTAGCAGAGCACTCCCACGTGGATGCCTGAAAAGCACACCTCCATTAAAATTGCAGCTGAGAAACATGGCCAATTCGTTCTGGTGGCTCTTGGGCGAATTACCAAGGCCTGGAGTTGACATGAAGTCTCATGAAGATGGGTCATAATGCAGGTTTGTTACCATGGAGACCTTACAGTGTGCTGGTGGCTAAGGGACCATGTAGGATTCATCTACCCTGAGGGTTTGACACTGGTCAAAGGGCACGGTTTCCTTCTCGGACCAGAGATGTTCTGATGTGGGGCTAACGGACCAAATGTATCATAATTTGGTATTGCAGAACAGGCCTCTGAGGATAGATGCCTGAAAATTTAATCTAGGGTTCCAATAAAATCCTAACGGAATGTCAGGTTCAATCCTCTGACTCAGTATCATTGACTTCAATGTCTGCCTAGATGTAGGTTATCAGGGTGTTCCAGACTGTGCATTTGTGTACAGAGTGGCAACCAGTATTGGGGTGGGCTCAGGGGCCTTGCAGGTTTCTCCTAATCTGGAAAGATAGGGCAATTTGATGGGCACAGTTTCCTTGGCAATGGTGGGCACAGTCCTGTGATGTGGCTCCAGAGACCCCATGCTGGAGGGCATGAGAGCCATGGTTTTGGGAGGGAAGTATGCAAACACAAATGCGGGTTAGGTTTAGTGGCGAAGTGATTGTAGGCCCAATGCATACTCCTGGAGGGAAGCTCCGTGTGAAATGTAAATCGCATGCCTCAAAGGAGGTAGCACAGTCTTTTTTATCTGGATTGTGTATCCACGATGGACTAAGAATGCAGGTGTGGTCTCAGGTGTCCATGGGTGATATTTCCTCTCAAGTATCCTGGCGGCTCCTTATAATGTGGTGGCTTTCTCAGAGAGGAAAGAGTTCTGTTTTCCATATTAAGGGTGTCCCATAACAGGGATTGCAGAGAAGTGCTCTGGCTCTGGGCACCTGGAAATACCCAACAAGGGTTATGATTTGGGCATAGGGACTTACCAGGCCTCCAATGCAAGTCCTGGAGATACAACTGAGAGCGTTTGTTTGAAAGCATGCTCAGGCTGAGGGTCACTATGCAAGCTTTTGCATAGGGTGGCCCTCAGGAATGGGGGTGGTCTCAATGGCCATTCAGTAGGCTAACACTCTGAGTGTTGGACACCCTTCCGAACTTACAGGAATCCTGCCATGGGGAATGAGGATTTCTCTATTGTGATTCAGGTTCCCTCATTGGTAGGGATTCCAGGAAAGGTCTGGGGACACATGCCTGAATACCAAGGATGGGTAAAGATGACGGCTCTGTTCCGTGGCCAGTCTAACATGCGGGATATGGGCCCCGCCTTCTAGGTGGCTGACACGAGGTCGGGGCTTAGGCTCTGTCAGACACAACACTAGGGGCCAGGGCTGTCTATAATTCAGGGTTCCCTCAAGGGACAAGTAGATTGATCATAATGTGGAGTTTCTGGGCAGACTCACCAGGCCCTTCTTCTTTCTATTGGGAAGGCAGAATGCTGTGTTGTGGCTGCAGAATTCCCTATCATGAGGGCTTGTGGACCAGTAAGGTGAGGATGGAATTGTAAACCCAAGCTATGAATAAATTCAGTGACAAGCGAAAGGCATTTCCAGTGTGCAGCGGCTGATTCGAATATCCAGCACCTGAGTAAGCGCAGACGTCAGATGTTTGCTCAAGCTGGAGTTTGTGTCTATAATGACCGACAAATGGAGAGGAGTTGAAAAGAGGTCATAGAGGATTTCCCACACTTGAGCTTGTGAGATGCTCCAAACAGCCAGGTTTCCTTCTACAGGACAGGGCAGTCAGATTTGTTTGCTCGAGAGTCCCCCATGTGGAAAGTTTGGGTAGCAGAGCACTCCCACATGGATGCCTGGAAAGCACACTTCCACTGAACATTGCAGCTGAGGAACATGACAGGTTCTTTCTGAAGGCTCTGGGGTGAAGTACCAAGGCCTGTAGTTGACATGGAATCTCATGAAGATGGCTCACAATGCTGGCTTGTTACCAGTGAGATCTTAGAATCTGCTGGTGGCTACGGGCCAAGTAGGATTCATTTACCCTGAGGGTTTGACACAGTTCCAAGAGCACGGCTTCCATCTAGAGAAAGGAGATGTTCTGTTGTGGGGATCAGGGACCATATGTTGTATCTTAAGTTGGTACTCCAGAACAGGTCTCTGATTACAAATGCCTGAAAACCTAATCAGGGGTTACAATGAGGTCATAGGAGCATGTCAGGTTCAATCTTCTGACTGAGAAACACTGACTTGGGTATCTGCCTGGATTCAGGTGATCAGCGTATTTCAGAATGCACATTTGTGTCCAGAGGGGCCTCCAGTATTGGGGTGGGCTCAGGGGCCTTGCAGGTTTCTCCTTATCTCGAAGTTTTAGGCAAATGTGATGGACACATTTTCCTTGGGGATGGCAGGCACAGTCCTTTGGTGTGGCTCCAGAGACCCCATCCTGGAGGAAATATGAGCCATGGTTTCGGGATAGAAGTCTGTAAGCACAAACTCGGGTTAAGGTTAGCGGTGAGGTGATCGCAGGCCCAATGCATAGACCTGGAGGGCAGCTCGTCTGGAACTATAAATTAGTTGCCTTGAAGGTGGTAGCACAGGCTTGTGTATCTGGCTTTTGTGTCCAGGATGGCCTCGGAATGCAGGTGTGGTCTCATGGATCCATGGGAGATTTTTCCTCTGAAGGATCCTAGCGGCTCCCTATACTATGGTGGCTTTCTTGGCGAAGGGGAGAGTGCTATTTTACATCTTAGGGGTGTCCCAAAACAGGGATTCCAGAGACAGGCTGTGTTTCTGGTCCCCTGAAAAATCTCACCAGGTGTTAGGATTTGTGCTTAGGGGAATATCATTCCTGCAAATTTGGATTCTGGAATGCAACTGAGAGTGTTTGTTTGAAAGCATGCTCATGTTGGGGGTCACAATGCCTGCTTGTGTCCAGGGCGGCCCTCATGAGTGGGCGGGTTATCATTGGCCATTCAGCTGGCTACCACTCTGAGGTCTGGAAACCCATCCCAAGAGCCATCATTCCTGCCATGGGGAAGGAGGATTTCCCTATTGTGCTTCTGGTTCCCCCATTGGCAGGGATTTCAGCAAATGTCTGGGGACAGATGCCTGAATCAAGAATGGGTAGAGATGACAGCCCTGGGACATGGCTGGTCTCACATTCTGGAGTTGGAGCCCAGTCTCTGGGTCCTGACACGAGGTCAGAGACGAGGTTCTGTCAGACTCAGCGCTAGTGGCCAGGTAAACCTATAAATGGGGTTCACTCGAGGGTCGAGTAGATTTATCCTCATGTAGGGTTTCTGGGCAGTCTCTCCAGGCTGTTTTTTCTTGCTATGGGGAAGGCAGAATGCTGTGTTGTGGCTTCAGAATTCCCTATCAAGAGAGCTTACTGAACACCAGGGTGAGGATGGAATTGCAAACCCAAGCCACTTTTTTTTTTCAAGATTTTATTTGTCAGAGAGCGAGCGAGAGCAAGCACAGGCAGACAGAGTGGAAGGCAGAGTCAGACGGAGAAGCAGGCTCCCTGCGGAGCAAGGAGCCTGATGTGGGACTCGATCCCAGGACGCTGGGATCATGACCTGAGCCGAAGGCAGCTGTTTAACCAACTGAGCCACCCAGGCGTCCCGCCAAGCTACTTTTAAATTCAGTGCCAAGCATAAGGCAATTCCAGTGTGTAGCAGCTGATTCAAATATCCAGCACTTGAGTAAGTGCAGATGTCAGTTGATTGCTCACGCTGAGTTAGTGTCTATGATGACCAACAAATGGATGGGTGGCCTCAAGAGGCCATGGAGGATTACCCACCCTCAGGCTTGAGATACTCCATACAGAAAAGATTCCTTTTTACCGTACAGTGGAGTCTGGTTTGTTTCCTCCAGGGTTCCCCATGTGGAAAGCTGGTATCAGAGCACTCCCGCTGGATGCCTGGAAAGTACACCTACATTGACCATGGCAGCAGAGGAACATGGCAGTTTCATTCTGGTGGCTCTGGGCCGAAGTACCAAGGGCTGGAGTTGTCATGGAGTCTCATGAAGATGGGTCACAATGCTGGTATGTTGTCAGGGAGATCATAGAATGTGCTGGTTGCCAGGGGGCCTTGAAGGATTCATCTACCCAGAGTGTTTGACACAGGTCCAGAGCACAGCTTTCTTCTAAGGACAGGAGATGTTCTTTTGTGTGGCTCAGTGACCATATTGTATCATACATTGATATTCAGAACAGCCTTCTGAGTACAGATACCTGAAAACCTATTCTAGTGTTCCAGTGAATCCTAGGAGCATGTCAGGTTCAATCTTCTGTCTGAGGACCATTGACTTGGATATCATCCTGGATGTAGGTGATATGGTGTGTCAGACTGTGCATTTGCGTCCAGAGTGGCCTCCAATATTGGGCTGGGCTTAGGGGCCTTGCAGGTTTCTCCTAATCTAGAGGGTTTGTTTAATAGTGACAATCACAGTTTCCTTCGGGAAGACAGGTACAATCCCGTGGTGTGGCTCCAGTTATCACAAACTGGAGGGCATGTGAGCCATGGTTTTGGGAGGGAAGTCTGAAAACACAAACTTGGGTTAGGGTTAGTGGCAAGGTTATCACAGGCCCAATGCATAGACATGGATGGCAGCTCTTCAGGAACTGTTAATCGGGTGACTCAAAGGCAGAATCACAGGCTTTTTTCTCTGTATTGTGTGCAGGATGGCTTCAGAATGCAGTTGTGGCCTCATGGGTCCATGGGAGATTTTTCCTCTCTAAGGATCCTGGTGGCTCCCAATAGTTGGTGGCTTTTTCGGGGAAGGGAAGAGTGCTGTTTTTCATGTTAGGGGTGACCCAAAATATGGATTCCAGAGACGGACTCTGGGTTTGGTCCCCTGGAAAATCCCACCAAGTGTTAGGATTTGGGCCTAGTGGCTTACCAGGCCTGCATGCAGGATCCTGGAGGTGCAACTGAGAGGTCTTGTTTGAAATCATTCTCAGGCTGAGGGTCACAATACTTGCTTATGCCCAGGTGGCCCTCATGAGTGGGCGTGGTCACATTGGCCATGCAGCTGGCTCCCACTTTGAGGGTTGGACAACCATCCCAACAGCCAGAATCCTGCCATGGGGAAAGAGGAGTTCTCTATAGTGCGTCAGGTTCCCCCATTAGCTGGGATTCCAGCAAAGGTCTGGGGACAGAGGCCTGAATACCAAGGATGGGTAAAGATGATGGACATGGGTCATGGCCAGTATCAAATCGTGGATATGGGCCCCGATCACTGGGTGGCTGACACTAGGTCTTGGCTCAGGCTCTGTCAGACACAGCACTAGTGCCCAGGGCAGCCTATAAATTGGGGTTCCCTCGAGTGCCGAGCAGATTGATCCTCATGTATGGTTTCTGGGCAGACTCACCAGGCCCTTCTTGTTTGTAAGGGGAAGGCAGAATGCTGTTTTGTGGCTCTAGAATTCACTATCAAGAGGGCTTGTGGACCAGGAGGCTGAGGATGGAATTGTAAACCTAAGCTATGGTTACATTCTGTATCAAGCGAAAGAAATTTCCAGTGTGCAATGTTTGAATCCAATATTCAGCACTTGAGTGAGGGTGGATGTCAGATATTTGCTCATGCTGGAGTTTGTGTCTATGATGACACAAAAATGGAGGGGTGGCGTCAAGAGGTTATGGAGGATTTCCCAATCTGGTGTTTTTTTGATGCTCCAAACAGCAAGGTTTCCTTCTACCAGACAGGGGCAGTCTGATTTGTTTCCTCCATGGTTCCCCATGTCGAAAGATCGGATAACATAGATCTCCCACATGGGTGACTGGAAAGCACACCTTCATTGACCATGACAGCGAAGGAACATGGCATCTGGTGGCTTTGAGGCGAAGAAATAAAGACTGGATTGGACATGGAACCTCATGAAGATAGGTCAAAATGTTGGTTTGTTACCAGGGAGATCTTAGAATGTGCTGGTGGTTAATGGGCCATGCAGGATTCATCTAGCCTGAGGATTTGACACAGGCCCAAGAGCCCGGATTGCTTCTGGGGGCAGGAGATATTCTGTTGTGGGGCTCAGCGGCCATAGTTGTATCATAAATTGGTAATCCAGAACAGGTCTCTGAGGACAGAAGCCTGAAAACCTAATAAAGGGTTTGAATGAGGCCCTAGGGGAATGTCATTCAATCTTCTGACTCAGGATCATTGACTCTGGTGTCTGACTGGATGCAGGTGATGAGGGTGTTTCAGACTGTGCATTTGTGTCCAGAGTGGCATCCAATACTAGGGTTGGCTCAGGTTCCTTGCAGGTTTCTCCTTATATGGGGTTTTTGGACAACTGTGATGGGCAGTTTCCTTGGGGATTGCAGGAACTGTCCTGTGGTGTGACTCCAGAGACCCCATCCTGGAGGACATGTGCGCCATGATTTTGAGAGAGAAGTCTGCAAACACAAACTTAGGTTAGGGTTAGTGGCAAGGTGATCATAGTCCCAATCCATAGACCAGGAGGGCAGCAAGTCTGGAACTGTAAATCACGTAACTCAAAGGTGGTAGCACAGGTAATTGTATCTGGATTTAATTTCCAGAATGGCCTTTATTGCAGGTGTTGTCTCAAGGGTCCATGGGAGATTTCTCCTCTCAAGGATCCTGGCGGTTCTCAATAGTTTGTTGGATTTCTCCGGGAAGGGATGAGTACTGTTTTCCAGCTTAAGCGTGCCCCAAAACAGGCATTCCAGAGATGAGCTCTGGGTCTAAGTGCTTGGAAAATCCCACCAAGGGTTAATATTTAGGCCTAGGGCCATACCAGGCCTGCAATGCGGGATCCTGGAGGTGCAACTGAGAGCGTTTGTTTGAAAGTATGGTCAAGCTGAGGGTCCCAATGCCTGCTTGTGCCCCGGAGGCCATCAGGATTGGGCGATGTCTACTCAGCCATGCAGCCAGTTCCCATTCCTAGGGTTGGACACCCATCCAAAAGCCAGGATTCCTGCCATGGCGAAGGATGAATTCTCTATTGTGCTTCAGGTCCCCCCATTGGTAGGGATTCCAGCTAAGATCTAGGGGACAGATGCCTGAATACCAAGGATGGGTAGTAATGACAGCCCTGGGCCATGGCCGGTCTCACATGGTTAATGTGGGCCCCACCCTCTGGGTTGCTGACACGAGGTAGGGGCTCAGGCTCTGTCAGACACAGCACTAGTGGCTAGGGCAAACTATAAATAGGGGTTCCCTCCTGGGCTGAGTATATTGATCTTCATGTGTAGTTTATGGGCAGACTCACCAGGTCCTTCTATCTATGAAGAAGGCAGAATGTTGCGTTGTGGCTCCAGAATTTCCTATCAAGAGATATGGCAGACCAGTAGGGTGAGGATGAAATTGTAGTCTGAAGCTAGGCTTAAATTCATTGCAAAGCGAAAGGCAGTTCCAGTGTGCAGCAGCTGATTCCAATATCAGCGCCTGAATATGGGCGGATGTCAGATGTTTGCTCAGGCTGGAGTTTGTGTCTATGATGACCAACAAATGGAGAGGTGGCGTCAAGAGGCCATGGAGGATTTCCCACCCTGGGGCTCAGGGGCCATAATTTGTATCATAAGTTGGTATTCCAGAAGAGGCCTCTGAGGACAGGTGCCTGAAAAGTTAATCCCTCTTCCAATGAGGTCCTAGGGCCATGTCAGGTTCAATTATCTGACTCAGGACCATTGATTTGGGTGTCTGCCTGGATGGAGGTGATCAGGGTGTTTCAGACTGTGCATTTGCATCCAGAGCAGCCTCCAATATTGGGATGTGCTCAGGAGCCTTCCGGGTTTCTCCTAATCAGGAGGGTTTGGGCAACTGTGATGGGCCCAGTTTCCTTGGGGATGGCAAGCACAGTCTTGTGGTGTGACTCTAGGGGCCCCATCCTGGAGGACATGTGAGCTATGGTTTTTAGAGAGAGATCTGCAAACACAAATTCGGGATAAGTTTAATGGAGAGGTGTTCACAGTCCCAATCCAAAGATCTGGAGGGCAGCACGTCAGGAACTGTAAATCAGGTGACTCGAAGCCAGTAGCACAGTCTCTTGTATCTGGATAGCATATCCACGCTGGCCTCGGAATACAGGTGTGGACTCATGGGACCATGGGAGATTCTTCTTCTCAAGGATCCTGGGGGATCCCATTAGTTTGGTGGCTTTCTCAGGGAAGTGAAGAGTGCTGTTTTCCATCTTAGGGGTGCCTCAAAACAGGGAATCCAGTGACGGGCTCTGGGTATGTGCACATGGAACATCCCACGATGTGTTAGGATTTGGGCTTAAGGGCATATCAGGCCTGCAATGCAGGATCCTGGAGGTGCAACTAAGAGCATTTTTTTGAAGGCTTGATCAAGCTGAGGGTTACAATGGTTACTTGTGCCGAGGGCAGCCCTCATGAGTGGGCATTGTCTCCTTGGCCATGCAGCTGGCTCCCACTTTGAGGTTTGGACACCCATATCAACAGCCAGGATTCCTACCATGGGGAAGGAGGAGTTCTCTATTGTGCTTTAGGTTACCCCATTGGTAGGGATTACATAAAAGTTCTGGGGACAGGTGCCTGAATACCAAGGATGGGTAGAGATGATGGACTTGGGCCCTGGCCAATCTCACATGCTGGATATGGGCTCATATCTCTGGGTGCCTGAAACTAGGTCTTGGCTCAGGCTCTGTCAGACACAGTACTAGTACTAGTACTAGTACTAGTACTAGTGCCCAGGACAGCCTATAAATCAAGGTTCCATCGAGTGCCAAGTAGATTGAACCTCATGTGGAGTTTCTGGGAAGATTCACCAGGCCCTATTTCTTTCTAGTGGGAATGGAGAATGTTGCCTTGTGGCTCCAAATTCCCTCTCTAGAGGGCTTGCATACCAGGAGGCTGAGGATGGAATTCTAAACCCAAGCTATGGATAAATTCAGTGTCAAGTGAAACGCAGTTCTAGTGTGCAGTGGTGGAAGAGAAAGTGCAGAATCTAAATAACGGCAGATTTCAGATGTTTTCTCATGCTGGAGTTTTTGTCTATGATGACTGACAAATGGAGGGGTTTTTCAAGGGCCATGGAGGATTTCTCCTGCTGGTGCTTCTGAGATGCTCCAAACAGAGGGTTCCTTTCTACTGGTCAGTGGCAGTCTGGTTTGTTTGCTCCAGGGTCCCACATGTGGAAAGAATAAGTAGAAGAGCACTCCCACATGGATGCCTGGAAAGCATATCACTGACCATATCAGGTGAGGAACATGGCAGGTTCATTCTGGTGGCTCTGGGGCGAATTACCAAGGACTTGAAGTGACATGGAATCTCATGAAGATGGATCACAATGCTGTTTGTTTGTTACCAGAGAGATCTTAGAATGTGCTGGGGGCTAAGGGGCTGTGCATAATTCATATACCCCGACCCTTGACACAAGTTGAAGAGCACGAATTCCATCTGGGGACAGGAGATATTCTATTGTGGGGTTCAGGGACCAATCTTCTGACTCAGGACCATTGACTTGGGTGTCTTCCTGGATGGAGGTGATCAGGGTGTTGCACACTGTGCATTTGTGTCCAGAGTGGCCTCCAATATTGGACTGGGCTCAGGGGACTTGCAGGTCTCACCTAATCTGGAGGGTTTGGGCAACTGTGATGGACACAGTTTCATTGGGGATAGCAGGATCTTTCCTGTGGTGTGGCTACAGAGACCCATCATAGAGGGCATGTGAGCCATGGTTTTGGGAAAGAAGTCTGCAAACACAAACTTGGGGTAGGGTTAATGGCGAGGTGATCACAGGCCCAATGCGTAGATCTGTAGGGCAGCTCGTCTGGAACTGTAAACCAGGTGATTCGAAGGTGGTAGCACAGTCTCTTGTATCTGGATTGTGTGTCCTGGATGGCCTCGGAATGAAGGTGTGGTCTTATGGAGCCCTGGGAGATTTTTCCTCTCTACGCATCCTGGCAACTCCTAATAGTTTTCTCAGGGGAGGGAAGAGTGCTGTTTTCCATCATAGGGGTGCTTCAAAACAGAGATTCCAGAGACGGGCTCTGGTTATGTTGGCATGGAAAATCCCACGAAGTGTTAGGATATGGTCCTAAGGGCATACCAGGCCTGCGATGCGGGACCCTGCAGAAACAACTGAGAGCATTTGTTTGAATGCATGCTAAGGTTGAGGGACACAATGCCTGCTTTGGCCCAGGCGGCCCTTATGATTGAGCGTTGTCTCATTGGCCATGCACCTGGTTCTAATTCTGAGGGTTGGGCACCCATAGCAGCAGCCAGGCTTCCTGCCATGGGGAAGGAGGAGTTCTCAATTGTGCTTCAGGTTCCCCCACTGGTAGGGATTCCAGCAAAGGTCTGGGATAGTTGCCGGAATACCAAGGATGGGTAGAGATGACTGGGCCATGGCCAGTCCCACATGCTGGATAAGGGCCCCACACTCTGGGTGGATGACACGAGGTTGGGGCTCAGGCTCTCTCAGACACAGCGCTAGTGGCCAGCGCAAAGTATAAATCGGGGTTCCCTCGAGGGCCAAGTAGATTGATCTTCATGGGGAGTTTCTGGGCAGACTCACCAGGCCCTTCTTCCTATGGGGAAGGCAGAATGTTGCGTTTTGTCTCCCTAATTCCCTCTCAAGAGGACTTGCAGTCCAGTAGGGTGAGGATGGATTTGTAAACCCAAACTATGCAAGAATACAGTGTTAAGTGAAAGGTATTTCCAGTGTGCGTGACTGATTCGAATATCCAGCACCTGAGTAAGAGCAGATGTCAGATGTTTGCTCATGCTGGAATTTGTGTCTATGATGACTAACAAATGGAAGGTTGGCATCAAGAGAATGTGGAGGTCTTCCCAGGCTGGGGCTTGTGAGATGCTCCAAACAACCAAGGTTTCCTTCAACCTGACAGGAGCAGTCTTATTTGTTTGCTCTAGGGTTCCCTATGTGGAATTTTTGTGTAGCAGAGAACTACCTCTTGGATGCCTAGAAAGCACACGTCCATTGACCTTTGTACCTGAGGAACATGGCAGATTCGTTTCATGGCTCTTGGGCAAAGTACCAACACCTTGAGTTGGCATCAAGTCTCAGGAAGTTGGGTCACAATGCTGGTTTGTTACCAGGGAGATCATAGAAGGTGCTGGGGCTAATGGGTCATGCAGGATCCATCTACCCTGAAAGTTGGACATAGATCCAAGAGCACATTTTCCTTCTGGAGACAGGAGATGTTCTGTTGTGGGAATCAGGGACCACATGTTGTATCATAACTTGGTATTCCAGAACAGGACTCTGAGAACAGATGTCTGAAGACCCAATCTAGGGTTCCAGTGAAGTCCTAGGGGCATGTGAGGTTCAATCATCTGACTCAGAACCATTGACTTGGCTTTCTGCCTCGATGGAGGTGCTCAGGGTGTTTCAGAATGCACGTTTGCATCCAGAGCAACCGCCAATATTGGGGTGGGTTCAGGGGCCTGGCAGGTTTCTCCTAATCTGGAGGGTTTGGACAACCTGATGGGCACTGTTTTCTTGGGGATGGCAGGAACTTTCCTGTGATGTGGCTTGAGGGACCACATCTTGGTGGGCATGTAAGCCATGGTTTTGGGAGAGAAGTCGGCAAACACAAACTGGGGTTAGGGTTAGTGTCGAGATGATCACAGGCCCAATGCATAGACATGGAGGTCAGCTCGTCAGGAAATGTAAATAGGATGACTCAAAGTCGGTAGCAAAGACTTTTCTCTCTGGATTGTGTGGACAGGATGGCCTCGGAATGCAGGTTTGTTTTCATGGGTCCATGGGAGATTTTTTCTCTCTAAGGATCCTGGCGGCTCCCAATAGTTTGGTGCCTTTCTCAGGGAAGGGAAGAGTGCTGTTTTCCATCTTAAGGGTGCCCCAAACAGGGATTCTGAGACGGACTCTGGGTCTGGGCACCTGGAAAATCCCACCAAGGGTTAGGATTTGGGCCTAGGGGCATACCAGGCCTGCAATGCTGGTACTGGAGGAGCAACTGAGAGTGTTTGTTTGAAAACATGCTCAGGCTGAGGATCACCATGCCTGCCTGTGCCCATGTCGGCCCTCAGGAGTGGGCATGGTCTCCTTGGCCATGCAGCTGGCTCCCACGCTGAGGGTTGGACAACCATCCCAACAGCCAATATTCCTGCCATGGGGAAGGAGGTGTTCTCTATTGTGTTTCAGGTTCGCCATTGGCAGGAATTCCAGCAAAGTTTGGGGGACAGATGACTGGATACCAAGGATGGGTACAGATGATGGCCCAGGGCCATGGCCGATCTCTCATGCTAAATATGGGCCCTCACCTCTGGGTGGCTGACACGAGGTCGGGGCTTAGACTCTGTCAGACACAGCACTAGTGGTCAGGGAAATCTATTAATCAGGGTTGCCTCGTGGTCTGAGTAGATTGATCCTCATGTGCAGTTTCTGGGCAGACTCAACAGGTCCTTCTTCTTTCTATGTGGAAGGCAGAATACTGCGTTGTGGCTCCAGAATTCCCTATCAAGAGATATTGTGGACCAGTGTGGTGAGGATAGAATAGTAATACAAAGCTATGGTTAAGTTCAGTGAAAAGCAAAAGGCAGTTCCAGTGTGCAGCTGCCGTTTCGAATATCCAGCACCTGAGTAAGGGTGGATGTCAGATGTTTGCTCACACTGGAGTTTGTGTCTGTGATTACCCACAAATGGAAGGGTGGCGTCAAGAGGCCATGGAGGATTTCCCATGCTGGGGCTTGTGAGATGCTCCAAATAGCAAAGTTTCTTTCTACCGGACAGGAGAAGTCTGGTTTGTTTTCTCTGGTTTCTCCATGTGGAAAGTTTTGAGGCAGAGAACCCCACAGGGATGCCTGGAAATCACCCCTCCATTGACCATTGCAGCTGAGGAACATGGCAGGTGCATTCTGGTGGCTCTGGGGCAATATATCGAGACCTTGAGTTGACATGGAGTCTCATGAAGATGGGGCACAATGATGGTTTGTTACCAGGAATATCATAGAATGTGCTGGTTGCTAAGGGGCCATTCAGGATCCAAATACCCTTAGGGTATGACACAATTCCAGGAGCATGGCTTCCTTTTTGGGGAGGACATATTCTGTTCTGTGGCTCAGGGACTATATATTTTATCATAAGTTGATATTCCAGAGCAGGCCTCTGACGACAGATACCTGTAAATCTAATCTAGTGTGCCAATGAAGTCCTCGGGGCATGTCAGGTTCAATCTTCTGACTCAGGAGCATTGACTTGGGTGTCTGCCTGTATGGAGGTGATCAGGGTGTCTCAGACTGTGCATTTGTGCCCAGAGCGGCCTCCATTATTTGGCTGCGCTCAGGGGCCTTGCAGGTTTCTCCTAATCTAAAGGTATCGGGCAAAAGTGATGGGCACAGTTTCCTTGAGGATCTCATGCACAGTCTTGTGGTGTGGCTTCAGATGCCAGAACCTGGAGGTCATGTGAGCCATGGTTTTAGGAAGGAAGTCTGCAAACACAAACTCAGTTTAGGTTAATGACAAGGTGATTGCAGGCCCAATGCATAGACCTGGAAGGCAGCTCGTCAGGAACTGTAAATCCGATGACTCAAAGGTGATAGCACATGATATGTATCTGGATTGTATGTCCAGGATGGCCTCGG
Source organism: Mustela nivalis (assembly GCF_964662115.1). Taxonomy (NCBI): domain Eukaryota; kingdom Metazoa; phylum Chordata; class Mammalia; order Carnivora; family Mustelidae; genus Mustela; species Mustela nivalis. Next base: position 167,911 of record NW_028135688.1, read on the forward strand.
AATGCAGGTGTGTTCTCATGGGTCTATGGCAGATTTTTCCACTCAAGGATCCTGGTGGCTACCAAGAGCTTGGTGACTATCTCGGGGAAGGGAAGAGTGCTGTTTTCCATCTTAAGGGTCCCCCAAAATAGGGATTCCAGAGATGGTCTCTGTGTCTGGGCCCCTGTAAAATCCCACTAGGGTTAGGATTTGGGCCTAGGTGTGTACTAGGCCTGCAATTCGGGGTCCCAGAGATGCAATTGAGAGCGTTTGGTTGAAAGCATGCTCAGGCTGAGGTCACAATGCCTGCTTGTGCCCGGGGAAGCCATCATGAGTGCACATGGTCTCCTTGGCCATGGAGCTGCCTTCCACTTTGAGGGTTGAGCAACTATCCCAACTGTCAGAATACCTTCCATGGGGAAGGAGGAGTTCTCTATTGTGCTTCAGGTTCCCCCAATGGCAAGGATTTCGCAAAGGTGTGGATAGAGATGCCTGAATACCAAGAATAGAAGAGAAGACAGACTTGGGCCATAGCTGGTCTCACATGCTGGATATGGGCCCTGATCTCTCCGTGGCTGACACTAGGTCCTGGCTCTGGCTATGTCAGACACAGCACTAGTGCCCAGGGCAGCCTATGAATCAGGGTTCCGTCTAGCACCGAGAAGATTGACCATCATATGGAGTTTCTGGGCAGACTCTCCAGGCCCTTTTTCTTTCTATGGGGAAGGCAGAATATTGTGTTGTAGCTCCAGAATTCCCTCACAATAGGGCTTGTGGACCAGTAGGCTGAGGATGGAATTGTAAACCCAAGCTATGGCTTAATTCAGTCAAACTAAAGGCAGTTCCAGTGTGCAGCGATCGAATTGAAATCCAGCACCTGAGTAAGGGCAGATGTCAGATGTTTGCTCATGCTGGAGTTTGTGTCTATGATGACTGACAAATGGAGTGGTGGCTTCAAGAGGAAATGGAGGATTTCCCACGCTGGGGCTTGTGAGATGCTCCAAACAGAAGGTTTCCTTCTACCGGACAGGGGCATTCTGTTTTTTTGTCTCAAGGGTCCCAGCCAATTGCAAAGTTTGTGTAGCAGAGCACCCCCGTATGGTTGCCTGGAAACCACACCTCCACTGACCATTGCAGCTTAGGAACTTGGCAAGTTCATTCTGGTGGCTCTGGGGCGAAGTACTAAGGGCTTATTTTTACATGGAATGTCATGAACATGGGTAACAATGCTGTTTTGTTACCTGGGAATTCTTAGCCTGTCATCTGTACACATCCTTGGTATTAAGGCAACTTTCCACAGACCTTTCCTGTAACCCTGCCAATGGGGGAACCTGAAGCACAATAGAGAACTCCTCTTTCCATTGCAGGAAGCCTGGCTGTTGCAATGGGTGTCCAACCCTCAAAGTGGGATCCAGCTATATGGCCAATGAGACTACGCCCTCTCCTGAGGGCCCCCCTGGGCACAAAGAGGCATGATGACCCTCAGCCTGAGCATGCTTTCAAACAAGCCCTCTCTGTTACACCATTAGGATCCTGCATTGTAGGCCTGGGATGCCCCTAGGCCCAAATCCTAACACTTGGTGGGATATCCGGGCACCCAGACCCAGAGCCCGTCTCTGGAATCCCTGTTTTGGCATAAGCCTAAGTTGGAAAACAGCATTCTTCCCTGTTTTGGAGCACCCCTAAGATGGAAAAGAGCACTCTTTTCTTCTCTGAAAAACCACCAATCTATGGAGATCCACCAGGATCCTTAGAGAGGAAAAGTCTCCCATTGAACCATGAGACCACGTCTACATTCAGAGCCCATCCTGGACACACAATCCAGATAGAAAAGCCTGTGCTACAAGCTTTCAGTCACCCTAATTACAGTTCCTGACGTGATGCCTTCTAGGTCTATGCATTGGACCTGCGATCACCTTGCCACTATCCCTGACCCAAATTTGTGTTTGCAGACTTCCCTCCCAAAACCATGGCTCTCATATCCTCAAGGAGGTGGTCTCTGAAGCCTTACCACAGGACTGGGCCTGCCATCCCCAAGGAAACTGTGCCCATCACAGTTCCCCAAAGCCTCCAAGTTAGGAGAAACCTGCAAGGCCCCTGAGCCCACCCCAATATTGGAAGTGGCTCTGGATGCAAATGCACAGTCTGAAACACCCTGATCACCTACATCCAGTCAGACAACCATATCAATGGTCCTTAGTAAGAAAATTGAACCTGATGGGCACCAAGGACATCATTGGATCTCTAGATTAGTTTGCAAGCATCAATCCTCAGAGGCCTGTTCTTGAATACCAAGTCAGGATACAACATATGTACCCTGAGCCACAAAACAGAACATCTCCTCTCCCAAGATGGAAACTGTGCACATCGACCTGTGCCAAACCCTCAGCGTGGCCCATAGCCACCAATACATTCTAAGAACTCCCTTGTAACAAACCAGTTTTGGGACACATCTGTAAGAGATTCCAAGTCAACTCAAGGCCTTGGTACTTGGCACCAGAACCACCAAAACGAACCTGTCATGTTCCTCAGCTGCAATGGTCATTGGACGTGTGCTTTCCAGTCATCCATGCGGGAGGGCTCTGCTACGCAAACTTCCACTTGAGGGACCCTGGAGGAAAAAAAAACAGACTCCTCCTGTCCATTAGAAGGAAACCTTGTTGTTTGGAGCATCTCACAATCTTAAGCGTGGGTAATCCTCCATTGCCTCCTGAAGCCACCCCTCCATTAGTCATCATCCTAGACACAAACTCAAGTGTGAGCAAATATCTGACATCTGCCCTTACTCAGGTGCTGGATATCTCGTATAAGCTGCTGCACATTGAAACTGACTTCCGCTTGGCACTCAATTTAAGCATAGCTGGTGTTTACAATTGCATTCTCACCCTATTTGTCCCCAAACCCTCTTGATAGGGAATTCTGGATCCATAAGGCAGCATTCTGCCTGCCCCACAGAAAGAAGTGCTTCGTGAGTCTGGCCAGAAACCCTACATGAGGATCAATTTACTCGGCCCTGGAGAGAACCCCAATATATAGACTTCTCTGGCCACTAGTGCTGTGTCTGACACAGCCTGAGCCCAGACCTCGTGTCAGCCACCCAGAGAGCGGGGCCCATATCCAGCATGTGAGAACGGCCATGGCCCAAATCTGTCATCTCTATGCATCCTTGGTATTCAGGCATCTGTCCCCAGACCTTTGCTGTAATCCCTGCCTATGGGGGAACATGAAGCACAATAGATATTTCCTCCTTCCCCATGGCTGGAAACCTGGCCATTGGAATGTGTGTCCATCCCTCAGTGTGGGAGCCAGAAAATGGACAATGGGACCACGCCCACTCCTGAGGGCCACCCTGGGCACAAACAGGCATTGTAATGCTCAGCCTGAGCATGCTTCCAAACAAGCCCTCTCAGTTGCACCACCAAGATCCTGCATTGCAGGCCTGGTCTGCCCATAAGCCCAAATCCCAACCCTTGGTGGGATTTTCCAGGCGCCTAGACCCAGAGCCCATCTCTGGAATCCCTGTTTTGGGGCACACCTAAGATCGAAAATAGCAGTCTTCCCATCTCAAAAAGTCATCAAAATATTGGGAGCTGCCAGTATCCTTAGAGGAAAAATCTCCCATAGACCCATGAGGCCACAGCTACATTCTGAGGTCACCCTAGACACACAATCCAGATATAAAAGCCTGTGCTTCCGCCTTCGGGTCATTCCAGTTACTGTTCCTGACGAGTAGCCTTCCAGGTCTACACATTGCCCTGCGATAACCTAGCCACTAAACCTAACCCGAGTTTGTGTTTGCAGACTTCCCTCCCAGAACCATGGCTCACATGCCCTCCAGGGTGGAGTCTCTGGAGCCACACCACAGGACTGTGCTTGCCATCCCCATGGAAATTGTGCATGTCAGTTAACCAAACCCTCCAGAGTTGGTTGAAACATTCAAGGCCCCTGTGGCCACCCCAATATTGGAGGTTACTCTGGACATAAGTGCACAGTCTGAAACTCCCTGATCACCTACATCCTGGCAGACACCCAAGTCAACTGTCCTAAGTCTGAAGATTGAACCTCTCATGCCCCTGGGACTCATTGGAACCCTAGATTAGGTTGTCGGGCATCTGTCTTCAGAGGCCTGTTCTTGAATAGGAACTTATGATACGGCATGTGGTCCCTGAGCCACAAAACACTACATCTCCTGTCCCCAGAAGGTAACCGTGCTCTTCGACCTGTGTTAAACCCTCAGGGTAGGAGAATCTTGCAGGCATCTTAGCCACCAACACATTCTAAGATCTACCTGGTAAAAAAAACCAGCATTGTAACCCATCTTCAAGAGATTCCATGTCAACTCAAGACCTTGGTGCTTCGCCCCAGAAGCACCGTAAAGAACCTGCATGTTCCTCAGCTGCATTGGTCAATGGAGGTGTGCTTTCCAGGCATCCATGTGGAAGGGCTCTGCTACCCATACTTTTCACATGGGGGGCCCTGCAGAAAACATACCAGACTCTAACTGTCCAGTAGAAAAAACAACCTTGCTGTTTGGAGCATCTCACATGCATCAGCCTCTTGATGCCACTCCTCCATTCGGTCATCAGAGACACAAACTCCAGTGTGCGTAAACATCTGAAATCCACCTTTACTCAGGTGCTGGATATTTCATTTGTTGGCCACGATAGATACAAACTCTATCATGAGCAGACATCTGACCCTCGCCTGTACTCAGATGCTGGAGATCTCGAAAAAACCACTGCACATTGGAATGGCCATGTTCTCGGCACTGAGATTAAGCATAGATTGTGTTTTCTGCCTTCTGTTCTCACACTCCTCGCCTTCAAGTCTCCCATATTGGGAATTTGGGAGCCACAATGCCTTCTGCCTGCCCACCAGAAAAAAGAGGTGCCCTATGGGTCTGCGTGAAACTCCATATAAGGTTCCACCAGCACAGCCCTCTATAGCACCACAATATCATAGGCCACCTTGTGAACTAATGCTTTGTCTGACACAGCTTGAGCCCCGACCTCCTGGTAGCCACCTAGATAGCGGGACCCATATCTGGCAGGTGTGACCTGCCTTGACCTGAGTCCTTCATCTCAAACCAACCTGGTTATTCACGTACCAGTCCCAGAACATAGCTCAAATTACTGTGCATGGGGGAATCTGAAGCACAAAAGAGTACTCCTCCTTCCTCATAGAAGGAAAATTAAATGTTGATATGGTGGTCCAACCCTCATATTGGGATCCAGTTGCATGGAACAAGAGCCAATGCCCACTCAGGATGGGCATCTGGGCAAAAACAGGCATTGTGACCCTTACCCTCAGACCCATTTCCAACAAGTCTCCATGGGAGCTGAACCAAAGCCCCACAGAGCCAGGCAGTCAAGCCTCTAGGCCCAAATACTAAGCCTTTGTAGGGTTATCCAGGCACAGGGACCTATAACCCATCTCTGGAATCCCTGTGTTGACGGAAACCCTGAAACAGTAAACCACGCTCTCTCCTTCTCAGTGAGACACCAAACTCTTGGGTGCTGGGCAGAATCCCCAGAGAGGTAGAATATTCCATGGACACATGAGGACACCCCACCATTCCAAGGCCATCCTAGACACAATCCAGACAGAAAAGCCTTTGCTCCTGCCTCCCAGCCACACGAATTTCAAATCCTGAGGAGCTGCCCTCAGCGTCTGCAGATCGGGGCTGCCATCACCTCCCTCCTAATTGATACACAATTTTGTGTCTGAAGACTTTGGTCCCAGAGCCCTTAACCACATTCCCTGCAGGATGGGGCTGACAGAACCACACTACATCACTGGGCCTGATCTCTGGATGAAATTCTGCTGTCTCAGTTGCACAAACCCTCCAGATTAGGAAAAGCCTGCAAGGCCCCTGAGCCCACCCCAATTTCATAGGCCACTCTGGAAAAAATGCACAGTCTGACACAGCCTGAGCATCTACCTCCAGGAAGACTCACAGGTCAAAGTCCCTAAGTCCGAAGGTTGAGGATGACATGCCCCTACAACCTCATAAGAACCCTAGCCTAGATATTCAGGCCTCTGTGCCCAGAGGCCTGGTCTTGAAATCCAACATATGATCCGACATGTGGTCCCTGAGCCATACAAGAGAACCCCTCCTGTCCCGAGAAGGGAACCTGGCTCCTGGGAACTGGGTCTAACCCTCAGTTAGGAAAATCCTGCATGGCCACAGACCCACAACCGCATTGTTTTTTTTTATATAGATTTTATTTATTTATTTGACAGACAGAGATCACAAGTAGGCATAGAGGAAGGCAGAGAGAGAGAGAGGAAGAAGCAGGCTCCCTGCTGAGCAGAGAGCCCAATGCGGGACTCAATCCCAGGACCCTGAGATCATGACCTGAGCCGAAGGCATCGGCTTAGCCCATTGAGCCACCCAGGCACCCTCACCACCACATTCTAAGGTCTCCCTGGACACCAAGCAGCATTGTGACTCATTAGACTGAGAACATCCGTCAACTTAGATCACTTGGAAATTTGAACAAAAACCAGCAGATCAAGCCTGCAATGTTCCTCAGCTGCAATGGTCATGCAAGGAAGACTTCCCAGGCCCCCATTCAGAGACCTCTGCTGTCGAATCTTTCTATATGGGGGACCCTGGAGCCTTGTAAGCGGACTTCCCCTGTCCCACAGTAGGACACCTTGCAGTTTGGAGCAGCTCACAAGGTCCTGCTTGGGAAAATCTCCAAGAATTCTTGAGGCCACCCCACAATTCGTTGACCATCATGGATGCAAACCCAGCGTGAGCAGACATCTGACCCTCGCCCATACTCAGGTGCTGGAAATCTTGAAACAACCACTGCACAATGGAATGGTCCTGTGGTCGGCACTGAGCTTATCCGTGGCTTGTGTTTTCAGAATTCTGTCTTCACATTCCTCGCCTACAAGCCCTTCATATTGGGAATTCTGAAGCCACAGTGCAGCTTTCTGCCTGCCCACCAGAAAGAAGTGCCCTATGGGTCTTCGTAGAAACCCACATGAGGATCCTCCTGCACGGCCCTCAATGGCACCCCAATATAATAGACCAACCTCTGCATACATTGTCTATCTGACACCGCTTGATCCCCGACCTCCTGTCAGCCACCCAGATAGTGGGCCCCATATCCTCCAGGTGGGTCCAACCTTGGCCCGAGGCCATCATCTTGAAGCAACCTGGATATTCAGGTACCTGTCCCAGACTTAGCTCAAATTCCTGCCCATAGGGGACTCGGAAGCGCAAAAGAGTGCTCCTCCTTCCCCATGGCCAGAAAACTGAATGTTGAGATGGCTGTACAACCCTGAGTGGGAACCAGGTGCATGGTCCATGAGACCATGCCTACACAGGATGGGCAGCTAGGCACAAATAGGCATTGTGACCCTCAGAATGAGACCCCTTTCCAAAGATCCCCCTTGGGATCTGGACCAGGATCCCAAATCGAAGCTTTGGTTAAGTTTTCCCAGTGTCTGGACCCAGAACCCATCTCTGGAATCCCTGTTTGGACAGGATCCCAGAGATGGAATACAGTCTTTTCCTCTTCCCCAGAAAGAAATCAAACTCTTGGGTGCCAAGCAGAATCACCAGAGTGGAAGAATATCCCACGGACACATGAGGTCACCCCTCCATTTAGTGGCCATCCTAGACACAAAATCCAGACAGAAAAGCCTGTGCTCCTCCCTCCCAGCCACCTGAATTTCAAATCCCGAGGAGCTTCCCTCAGGGTCTTCAGATTCGGACTGCCATCACCTCACTCCTATCTCTTATCCGAGGTTGTGTCTAAAGTCTTTGGTCCCAAAGTCCTGACACACATGACCTCCAGGATGGGGCCTCGAGAAACACATGACATCACTGGCCCTGCTCTCCTGAGGAAACCCTGCCCATCTCAGTTTCCCAAAATGTCCAGATTAGGAGAAAACTCCAAGGCCCCTGACTGCACCCCAATATCATAGGCCACTCTGGAAAAAGTGCACAGCCTGACACAGCCTCAGCACCTACCTCCAGGATGACATGCAGGCCAATGGCACTTAGTCCGAAGATTGAAACTTCCATGGCCCTAAAACCTCATCAGAACCCTAGCTTATGTTTTGAGGTCTCTCTTCCTAGAGGTCTGTTCTGGAAATTCAAGCATATGGTCCAACCTGTGGTCCGTGAGCCATACAAGAGCACACCTCCTGTCCCAAGAAGGAAACCTGGCTCCTGGGTACTGGGTCTAATCCTAAGGATAGAGAATCCTCAATGGTCAGAGAGCCGCCACCACATTCTAAGGTCTCCCTGGACACCAAGCAGCATTGGGACCTGTTAGACTGAGAACTTCCATCAACGCAAATCACTTGGAACTTGGAATCAGTGTCATTGGTTCAAGCTTACCCTGTTCCTCAGCTGCAATGGTAACACGAGATTGGCTTCCCAGGCCTCCATTCAGAGAGCATTGCTATCGAATCTTCCATATGGGGGACCCTGGAGCCCTGTAAGAAGACTTCTGCTGTCCCTTAGTAGGACACCTTGATGTTTGGAGCAGCTCACAAGCTCCAGCTTGGAAAAACCTCCAAGAATTCTTGAGGCCTCCCCACCATTTGTTGGCCATCATGGATACAAACTCCAGCGTGAGCAGACATCTTCCCCTCGCCCAGGTGCTGGAGATCTCGAAACAACTGCTGTACATTGGAATAGACATGTGCTCGGCACTGAGCGTAACCGTAGCTTATGTTTTCATACTTCTGTCCTCACACTCCTCGCCTGCAAACCCTCCAACTTGGATATTCTGGAGCCGTAATGCAGCCATCTGCCTGCTCACCAGATAGAAGAAGTGAAGAAAGGGTCTGTGCAAAAATCCCCCATGAGGATCCAGTTGCACAGCTCTCAAAAGCACCCCAATATCATAGGCCGAACTCTCCACGAATGTTCTGTCTGACACAGCTCGAGCCCGAGCTCCTGACAGCCACCCAGAAAGCAGGCCTCATTTTCTGCAGGTGGGTCCTGCCTTGGCCCGAGGACCTCATCTCAAAGTGAACTGGGTATTCAGGCACCGGTCCCAGAACTTAGCTCAAATTCCTGCCCATGGGGGAACCTGAAGCATAAAAAAGTACCCTCCTTCCCCATGGCAGGAAAACTGAATGTTGAGATGGCAGTCCAACCCTCAGAGTGGGAGCCAAGTGCATAGCCCATGAGGTCACACCCACTCAGCATGGGCATCTGGGCAAAAACAGGCATTGTGACCCTCAGAATGAGACCCATTTCCAACAAGAACACTCGGGAGCTGTACCAGGAAAACATAGAGCAGGACCCTAGGCCCAAATCCTAATCCTTGTTGCGGTGATCCAGGCTCCAGAACCCAGGACCCATCTCTGGAATGGCTTTTTGGACGGGATCCCTGACTCATAAAACTGCGCTCCTCCCATCCCTCGGAAATACACCAAACTCTTGGGTGCCGAGCAGAATTCCCAGAGAGGTAGAATCTCACATGGACCCATGAGGCCACCCCTTCATTTCGTGGCCATCATAGACAAACAAGTCAGACAGAAAAGACTGTGCTCCTGCCTCACAGCCGTCCGAATTTCATATCTGGAGATGCTTCGCTCAGGGTCTGCAGATTGGGTCTGCCATCACCTCGAGCTTAACTCTTACCCGAGTTTGTGTCTGAAGACTTTGGACCGTTAGTCCTGACCCATATGCCCTCCAGGATGGGGCCTCCAGGAACACACAACAGCACTGGGCCAGCTCTCCCAAGGAATGTCAGCCTGTCTCAGTTTCCCAACCCACCAGATTAAGAGAAAATTGCAAGGCCCCTAATACCACCCCAATTCCATAGGAAGCTCCAGAAAAAATGCATAGTCTGACACAGCCTCAGAATATACCTCCAGGAAGACACCCAGGTCAATGGGAAGGGATGAAATGGCCTAACCCATGGCAGGTTCGATGTGCTGGGTGTGAAGCCAACTGTCTCAATGTCTCTCACAAGGTCTGGGCTCAGGCTATGTAAGACAGAGCATAGTGTTTAGGGTAGCCTATGCAATTGGGGTGTTGCCGAGGGCTGAGCAGGTTGATTTTCATTTGGGGTTTCTGAGCAATGCCATAGACAATGTTTTTCTTTGGGGCCAGGCAGAGTGCTTCGTTCTGGAACCAGAATTCCCAATCATGAGGGCTTTTGGGCCAGGAGTGCTAGGGTAGAGTCTGAAAACAAAAGATAGGGTGAGGTAGGGAGCAGGCACACTCTGCAAAGGCTGAAAGGATATCTCATGCATCTGAAGTCAGGCTGAGGATCAGACGTTGGCTGAGGTTGGATTGTGCCCTTGATAGCACCTTCATGAAGCAGGTGCCTCATGAGGCCAACGAAATTTTCCCACGCTGAGTTTGGAGGTTGCCACAAACCACAAGGTTTCCTTCTGCAAGACAGTCGAGTCCTGTTGAGTGGCTCCAGTACATACCATACGGAAGGACTGAAGAGGAGGGTTCAAAGGATGGATCCCTGAACAGCATGCCTCGCATTCCCTTTGGCCATTAACGACAAGATATGTTTGATCTGCTGGCTCTGGGGCAAGCTAACCAGCGGGCTGAGTTGAAATGGCCTCTCCTGAGGATGCGTCATAATGTGTGTTTCTGTCCATGGAGACCTTGGAATGTGATGGTTGTACTGTGGCCCTGCGGAATTCTCCGACCAGAAGGGTTTGATACAGATCCAGTAAGAAAGCACTCCATGTGGAGACGAGAGAGGTTTGGTTTGGAGCCTCAGAAAAACCTAATATGCTGGTATACGAAACCAGTCCTCTGAGGACAGACACATGAAAACTAAAGCTAAGGTTCATATTAGGGCCTAAGGGCCTGTCCATTTCAATCTTCTGTCTCTGGGGACACTGTCTGAGAGTCTAAGTGGTGATAATGGCTCAGCTGGTGTCAGAGTGCCCCTTTTAGTCCAGGGCAGCCTACACTATCAGGATGGCCTCAGGGGCCTTGGAGCTTTTCCCTAACCTGTAGGGTTGTGGTCAATGGATTGGGCACACTTTCCTTGGAGAGGGCAGGCACAATCTTTCGCTGTGGCTCCAGATGCCCTAGCCTGGAGGGTGTGTGGGGCCAGGCTGTGGGCACAGAAGTCTGAAAACACAAACTCAGCTTATGAGTGGTGCCGAGGGTATGGCAGGCCGGATGTACAGATAGAGAGTGAGCTCCTTGGCTTGTGAATCAAGGGCGAGATTCCTTCAGGCTTTTGTCTCTGGATGCGTCCAGGATAGCTGTAGATTGTAGGGGGTGGCCTCAGTGACTGTGGACAAGTATCCCTCTCTGGGGATTTGTCCCAGCTAACAGGAGTTTGGGGTCATTTTGTGGGAAGGGTGAAGTCCTGTTGTCTGGCTCATGTGTCTCTCCAAGAAAGTGATTCCAGAGCAGAGCCCCAGGAACAAGGGCGAGACTGGAAAACTCAAACACTGGTGAGGATTGGGTGTATAGGGGCTTGGCACGCCCCATACGCGGGCTCTTGGTCAAGGCCCTGACAGGCCTTTCTTTGATATTGGGCTCATGCTGAGGGTCACAGAGTGAATTTGTGCCCAAGGCAGCACTCAAGTTTGGGCGTGGTTTCAGGGGAAATAAAGGTTTCTCCCACCCTGAAGGTGTGACTCCATGCCAAGAGCAAGCCTTACAGCCATGGGGAAGAAGGAGTTCTGATTTGTGATTCAGATGCCCAACTGTGTGGGGAATTGATATAATATCTGGGTTTAGATATCTGAAAACCAAGGTTAGGAAGAGATAACGGCATAAGACCATGGCGTGTCAGAAGTGCTAGGTGTGTGGCCAGCTGTCTCCTTGCCTGTCTGGACGTCTGGCATCAGGCTGTGAAAGGCAGAGCATTAGTGCCTAGAGCAGCCTATCAAATCTGAGTGCCATCGAGGCAAGAGCAGGTTGATCCTCATCTGGGTTTTATGGAGAGCCCCACAAGGAAACGTTTTCTACTGGTGGGCAGTCACTGGGCTGGCTTGTGGTTCTGCAAATCCTACTCTGGAGGGATTGTTTGCCAGGAGTGTGAGGAAGGAAGTCTGAAAACACAAGCTAGCGTGAGGTTTGGGACCGAGGGCACGGCAGGCCACTCTGCAGAGACTGAATCAAGATCTCCTGCATTGCGGTCATATCTACTATGAGACGTGCTTCAAGCTAGAGTTTTTGTCCATGATGGCCTCTCCCTGAAGGATATGGGGGGCTTCATGAGGCCCGGCAGGTTTGCCGTTTTCTCCTACACTGAAGGTTTGACTCACGGCCAGGAGCAAGGTTTCTTGCCATGGGGAAGGAGGGGTTCTGACTTGTGCATCAGGTTCCCCCTGTGCAGGGATTGGAGATAAGGTCTAGGTTCCGATGACTGAAAACCCAGGTTGGGAATGGATGGTGGCCTAAGGCAGTGGCGGGTCCAATGTGCTGGGTGTGCAGCCAGCTGTGTCGGTGTCTGTTGGAAGGTCTGGGCTCAGGCTATTTGCGACAGAGCATCAGTGTTTAAGGTAGCCTATGCAATTGGGGTGTTGCCGAGGGCCAAGCAGTTTGATCCTCATTTGGGGTTTCTGGGCAGCGCCATAGAAAATGTTTTTCTCCTGGGAGGCAGGCAGAGTGCTTCAGTGTGGCCCCAGAATTCCCAGTAGGGAGGGTTTGTGGGCCAGGAGTGTGAGGACGGAAGTCTGAAAACACAAGCTAGGGTGAGGATTGGAGCCAAGGGCAGAGCAGGCCCAATCGGCAGAGGCTGAATCAAAATCTCCTGCATCTGAAGTCAGGCTGAGGATCAAAAGTTGGCTGAGGCTGGAGTATGTGTCCATGATGGCACCTTCATGAAGCGGGGGCCTCATGAGTTTGGAGTCATTTTGTGGGAAGGGTGGAGTCGTGTTGTCTGGCTCATGTGTCTCTCCAAGAAAGGGATTCCAGAACAGAGCCCAGGTACAGGTGGGGCGACTGGAAAACTCAAACACTGGTGAGGATTGGGTGCATAGGGGCTTGGCAAGCCCCATATGCGGGCTCTTGGTCCAGGTCCTGACAGGCCTTTCTTTGACATGGGGCTCATGCTGAGGGTCACAGTGTGAATTTGTGCCCAAGCAGCACTCAAGTTTGGGCGTGGCATCGGGGGCCATGAAGGTTTCTCCCACCCTGAAGGTGTGACTCCATGCCAAGAGCAAGCTTGACAGCCATGGGGAAGGAGGAGTTCTGTTTTGTGCTTGCGATACCCAGCTGTGTGGAGAATTGATATAATGTCTAGGTTCAGATATCTGAAAACCAAGGTTAGGAAGAGGTGACGGCATAAGACCATGGTGTGTCCGAAGTGCTGGGTGTGCGGCCAGCTGTCTCCTTGTCTGTCTGGACGTCTGGCTTCAGGCTGTGTCAGACAGAGCATGAGTGCCCAGAGCAGCATATCCACTTCGGGGACCGTCGAGGCCCGAGCAGGTTGATCCTCATCTGGGTTTTCTGGAGAGCCCCACAGGGAAGCGTTTTTCTTCCGTTGGGCAGACACTGGGCTGGGTTGTGGTTCTGGAGTTCCTAGTCCGTAGGGCTTGTTTGCCAGGAGTGTGAGGAAGGAAGTCTGAAAACAAAAGCTAGCGTGAGGTTTGGGACTGAGGGCATGGCAGGGCCACTCTGCAGAGGCTGAATCGAGATCTCCTGCACTGAGGTCATGTCAACTATGAGACGTGCCTCAGGCTAGAGTTTTTGTCCAGCATGGCCTCTTCCTGAAGTGTGTGGGGGCTTCATGAAGCCAGGGAGGTTTGCCTACGATGGGATTTGTGAACTACTCCAAACCTAAAGCTTTCCTTCTGCACGACAGTCGAGTCCTATTGGATGGTTCCAGAAGGCCCCATACGGAAAGACTCGAGAGCAGGTGTCTAAGCATGGATGCCTGGGAACGCCACCTCATATTCCCACTCTTTAGTCAGGACAAGGCAGGCTCAATCTGCAGGCTCCTGGGTGAGCTACCCAGTGGGGAGAGTTGAAATGGACTCTCCTGAAGATGAGTCCTACTGTGGCTTGGTGGCCTGGGAGACCTTGGAATGTGGAGGTGGCTCAGGGACTCTGCAGGGTTCTCCAAACTGAGGTGTTTGACACAGCTCCAACAGGGAAGCTTCCCATGTGGAGACGAGAGGAGTTCTGTTCAGTGCCTCAGGAAAGCCCCATATCCTGTTCTTCGAACCAAAGCCTCTGAGGAGTGACACCTGGAACCCAAAGCAAGAGTTGAGATTACGGCCTAAGGGCCTGTCCGGCTCAACCTTCTATCTCTGTTGACATCTGTTTGCATGCCTTCGAGGAGGTAGCTGCTCAGCTTGTGTCCGAATGCCCCTGTGTGTCCAGGTAGCCTCCCATTAGTGGGATGTCCTCGGGGGCCTTGAGGTTTCTCATATTCTGGAGGTGTGTGTCCAAAGGAATGGACACAGTTTCCCAGGAGAGAGCAGGCACGGTCCTGTGGTATGGCTCCAGAGGACCCAGCCTAGAGGCTGTGTTTGCCAGGGCTGTGGGGACAGATGTCTGAAAAAGCAAACTTGGCTCAGCTAGTGGCCAAGGTAATGGCAGGACTGATCTCCAGTCCGTGAGGGGAGATCCTCTGGATATCAAAGGAGGGCAAGTGGGAGGCAGTCACTCAGGATTTTGTCTCTGGGTGTTGCGTTCACAGTGTCCGGTCAGGGTAGGGGTTGTCTCAGAGGCCGAGGAAGAGCCTTCCTCTCGGGGGATTGTCCAAGCTCCCAAGTGTTTGGGTTCATTCTGTGGGAAGGGAAGAGTACTGTTTTCTGCCACAGGGGACCCCCCAGGAGAGGGACTCTAGAGCACAGCAGTGGGTTCCCTCAAGTGGAATACACACCATCTAGTTAGTCCTGGGTGCCTATGGGCATGGCAAGCCACATATGCGGGCTCTTGGTCCAGTCACTGAGAGGCGTTACTTGAATAAGGTACTCACGCTGAGGGTCACAATGTGTGTTTGTGCCCAAGGCGGCCCTAACGCTTGGGCGTTGCCTCATGGGCCATGTCGTTTTTCCTACACTGAAGGTTTGACTCACTGCCAGCAGCAAGTTTTCTTGCCATGGGGAAGGAGGGGTTCTGATTTGTGCATCAGGTTCCCCCCTGTGCAGGGATTGGAGATAAGGTCTAGGATCCGATGACTGAAAACCCAGGTTGGGAATGGATGGTGGCCTAAGGCAGTGGCGGGTCCAATGTCCTAGGAGTGCAGCCAGCTGTGTCGGTGTCTGTTGGAAGGTCTGGGCTCAGGCTATTTGCGACAGAGCATCAGTGTTTAAGGTAGCCTATGCAATTGGGGTGTTGCCGAGGGCCAAGCAGTTTGATCCTCATTTGGGGTTTCTGGGCAGCACCATAGACAATGTTTTTCTCCTGGGAGGCAGGCAGAGTGCTTCATTGTGGCCCCAGAATTCCCAGTAGGGAGGGTTTGTGGGCAAGGAGTGTGAGGACGGAAGTCTGAAAACACAAGCTAGGGTGAGTATTGGAGCCAACGGCAGAGCAGGCCCACTCTGCAGAGGCTGAATCAAAATCTCCTGCATCTGAAGTCAGGCTGAGGATCAGACGTTGGCTGAGGCTGGAGTATGTGTCCATGATGGCACCTTCATGAAGCGGGGGCCTCATGAGGCCAAGGAAGTTTTCCCACGCTGAGTTTGGAGGTTGCCCCAAACCACAAGGTTTCCTTCTGTGGGACATTTGAGTCCTGTTGCATGGCTCCAGGACATACCATATGGAAGGACTGGAGAGCAGGGTTCGAAGGATGGATCCCTGTACAGCATTCCTCGCATTCCAATTGGCCATTAGCGACAAGATATGTTTGATCTGCTGCCTCTGGGTCACGCTACCCAGGGGGCTGAGTTGAAATGGCCTCTCCTGAGGATGCGTCATAATGTGCGTTTGGGTCCATGGAGACCTTGGAATGTGCTGGTTGTTCGGTGTCCTTGCGGAACTCTCCTACCTGAAGGGTTTGATACATCCCCAGTAAGAAAGCTGCCCATGTGGAGACGAGAGATGCTTGGTTTGGTGCCTCAGAAAAGCCCCATGTGCAGGTCTACGAAAACAGTCCTCTGAGAACGGACACATGGAAACAAAGCTAAGGTTCATATTAGGGCCTGGGGGCCTGTCCATTTCAACCTTCTGTCCCTGGGGACACTGTCGGAGAATCTAAGTGGAGATAGTTGCTCTGCTGGTGTCAGAGAGCCCCTCTTAGTCCAGGGTGGCCTACCTATTGATGGCCTCAGGGGCCTTGGAGCTTTTCCCTAACCTGTAGGGTTGTGGTCAATGGATTGGACACACTTTCCTTAGAGAGGGCTGGCACAATCTTTCGCTGTGGCTTCAGAGGCCCTAGCCTGGAGGTTGTGTGGGTCCATGCTGTGGGCAGAAGTCTTAAAACACAAAGTCAGCTTATGAGTGGCGCCTAGGGTATGACAGGCCGGATGTACAGCCCGAGAGGGAACTCCTGGGCCTCTGAAACAAGGGCGAGTGGAAGGCGTTCCTTCAGGCTTTTGTCTCTGGATGTTGTGTCCGGGATAGCCGTGGATTGGAGCGGTGGCCTCAGGGACTGTGGACGAGTATCCCTCTCTGGGGATTTGTCCCAGCTCCCAAGAGTTTGGGGTCATTTTGAGGGAAGGATGGAGTCGTGTTGTCTGGCTCATGGGTCTCTCCAAGAAAGGGATTCCAGAGCAGAGCCCAGGTACAGGTGGGGCGACTGGAAAACTCAAACACTGGTGAGGATTGGGTGCATAGGGGCTTGGCAAGCCCCATATGCGGGCTCTTGGTCCAGGTCCTGACAGGCCTTTCTTTGACATGGGGCTCATGCTGAGGGTCACAGTGTGAATTTGTGCCCAAGCAGCACTCAAGTTTGCGCGTGGCATCAGGGGCCATGAAGGTTTCTCCCACCCTGAAGGTGTGACTCCATGCCAAGAGCAAGCTTGACAGCCATGGGGAAGGAGGAGTTCTGTTTTGTGTTTGCGATACCCAGCTGTGTGGAGAATTGATATAATGTCTAGGTTCAGATATCTGAAAACCAAGGTTAGGAAGAGGTGATGGCATAAGACCATGGCGTGTCCGAAGTGCTGGGTGTGCGGCCATCTGTCTCCTTGTCTGTCTGGACGTCTGGCTTCAGGCTGTGTCAGACAGAGCATGAGTGCCCAGAGCATCCTATCCAGTTCGGGTACCGTCGAGGCCCGAGCAGGTTGATCCTCATCTGGGTTTTCTGGAGAGCCCCACAGGGAAACGTTTTTCTTCCTTTGGGCAGACACTGGGCTGGGTTTTGGTTCTGGACTTTCTGGTCCGGAGGGCTTGTTAGCCAGGAGTGTGAGGAAGGAAGTCTGAAAACACAAGGTAGCGTGAGGTTTGGGACCGAGGGCAAGGCAGGGCCAGTCTGCAGAGGCTGAATCGAGATCTCCTGCACTGAGGTCATGTCAACTATGAGACGTGCCTCAGGCTAGAGTTTTTGTCCAGCATGGCCTCTTCCTGAAGGGTGAGGGCTTCTTTAGGCCAAGGAGGTTTGCCTACGATGGGATTTGTGAATTACTCCAAACCTCAAGGTTTCCTTCTGCACGACAAACGAGTCCTATTGGATGGTTCCAGGAGGCCCCATACGGAAAGACTCGAGAGCAGGTGTCTAAGCATGGATGCCTGGGAACGCCACCTCATATTCCCACTCTTTAGTCAGGACAAGGCAGGCTCAATCTTCAGGCTCCTGTGTGAGCTACCCAGAGGGGAGAGTTGAAATGGACTCTCCTGAAGATGAGTCCTACTGTGGCTTGGTGGCCTGGGAGACCTTGGAATGTGGAGGTGGCTCAGGGACTCTGCAGGGTTTTCCAAACTGAGGTGTTTTACACAGCATCAACAAGGAAGCTTCCCATGTGAAGACGAGAGGAGTTCTGTTCAGTGCCTCAGGAAAGGCCCATATCCTGTTCTTCGAACCAAAGCCTCTGAGGAGTAACACCTGGAACCCAAAGCAAGAGTTGAGATTACGGCCTAAGGGCCTGTCCGGCTGAACCTTCTATCTCTGTTGACATCTGTGTGCATGCCTTCGTGGAGGTAGCTGCTCAGCTTGTGTCGGAATGCCCCTGTGTGTCCAGGGAGGCTCCCAGTAGTGGGATGTCCTCGGGGGCTTTGAGGTTTCTCATATTCTGGAGGTGTGTGTCCATAGGAATGGACACAGTTTCCAAGGAGAGAACAGGCACGGTCCTGTGGTATTGCTCCAGAGGACCCAGCCTAGAGGCTGTGTTTGCCAGGGCTGTGGGGACAGATGTCTGAAAAAGCAAACTTGGCTCAGCTAGTGGCCAAGGTAATGGCAGGACTGATCTCCAGTCTGTGAGGGGAGATCCTCTGGATATCAAAGGTTGGCAAGTGGGAGGCAGTCACTCAGGATTTTGTCTCTGGGTGTTGCGTTCACAGTGTCCGGTCAGGGTAGGGGTTGTCTCAGAGGCCGAGGAAGAGCCTTCCTCTCGGGGGATTGTGCAAGCTCCCAAGTGTTTGGATTCATTCTGTGGGAAGGGAAGAGTACTGTTTTCTGCCACAGGGGACCCCCCAGGAGAGGGACTCTAGAGCACAGCAGTGGGTTCCCTCAACTGGAATACACACCATCTAGTTAATCCTGGGTGCCTATGGGCATGGCAAGCCACATATGCGGGCTCTTGGTCCAGTCACTGAGAGGCGTTACTTGAATAAGGTACTCACACTGAGGGTCACAATGTGTGTTTGTGCCCAAGGCGGCCCTAACGCTTGGGCGTTGCCTCATGGGCCATGCCGTTTTCTCCTACACTGAAGGTTTGACTCACTGCCAGCAGCAAGTTTTCTTGCCATGGGGAAGGAGGGGTTCTGACTTGTGCATCAAGTTCCCCCCTGTGCAGGGATTGGAGATAAGGTCTAGGTTCCGATGACTGAAAACCCAGGTTGGGAATGGATGGTGGCCTAAGGCAGTGGCGGGTCCAATATGCTGGGTGTGCAGCCAGCTGTGTCGGTGTCTGTTGGAAGGTCTGGGCTCAGGCTATTTGCGACAGAGCATCAGTGTTTAAGGTAGCCTATGCAATTGGGGTGTTGCCGAGGGCCAAGCAGTTTGATCCTCATTTGGGGTTTCTGGGCAGCACCATAGACAATGTTTTTCTCCTGGGAGGCAGGCAGAGTGCTTCTTTGTGGCCCCAGAATTCCCAGTAGGGAGGGCTTGTGGGCCAGGAGTGAGAGGACAGAAGTCTGAAATAACAAGCTAGGGTGAGGATTGGAGCCAAGGGCAGAGCAGACCCACTCTGCAGAGGCTGAATCAAAATCTCCTGCATCTGAAGCCAGGCTGAGGATCAGACGTTGGCTGAGGCTGGAGTATGTGTCCATGATGGCACCTTCATGAAGCGGGGGCCTCATGAGGCCAAGGAAGTTTTCCCACGCTGAGTTTGGAAGTTGCCCCAAACCACAAGGTTTCCTTCTGTGGGACATTCGAGTCCTGTTGCATGGCTCCAGGACATACCATACGGAAGGACTGGAGAGCAGAGTTCGAAGGATGGATCCCTGTACAGCATGCCTCGCATTCCCATTGGCCATTAGCGAAAAGATATGTTTGACCTGCTGCCTCTGGGGCACGCTACCCAGGGGGCTGAGTTGAAATGGCCTCTCCTGAGGATGCGTCATAATGTGCGTTTGGGTCCATGGAGACCTTGGAATGTGCTGGTTGTTCAGTGGCCCTGTGGAACTCTCCTACCTGAATGGTTTGATACATCCCCAGTAAGAAAGCTGCCCATGTGGAGAGAGAGGTTTGGTTTGTAGCCTCAGAAAAGCCCCGTGTGCTGGTCTATGAAAACAGTCCTCTGAGGATGGACACATGGAAACCAAAGCTAAGGTTCAGATTAGGGCCTGGGGGCCTGTCCATTTCAACCTTCTGTCTCTGGGGACACTGTCTGAGAGTCTAAGTTGAGATAGTTGCTCCGCTGGTGTCAGAGAGCCCCTCTTAGTCCAGGGTGGCTTACACTATTGATGGCCTCAGGGCCTTGGAGCTTTTCCCTAACCTGTAGGTTTGTGGTCAATGGATTGGGCACACTTTTTTTGGAGAGGGCAGGCACAATCTTTCGCTGTGGCTCCAGAGGCCCTAGCCTGGAGGTGTGTGGGTCCAGGCTGTGGGCACAGAAGTCTGAAAACACAAAGTCAGCTTATGAGTGGCGCCTAGGGTATGGCAGGCCGAAGGTACAGCCCAAGTGGGAACTCCTGGGCCTCTGAAACAAGGGCGAGTGGGTGGCGTTCCTTCAGGCTTTTGTCTCTGAATGTTGTGTCCTGGATAGCCGTGGATTGGAGGGGTGGCCTCAGGGACTGTGGACGAGTATCCCTCTCTGGGGATTTGTCCCAGCTCCCAAGAGTTTGGGGTCATTTTGTGGGAAGGGTGGAGTCGTGTTGTCTGGCTCATGGGTCTCTCCAAGAAAGGGATTCCAGAACAGAGCCCCAGGTACGGGCGGGGCGACTGGAAAACTCAAACACTGGTGAGGATTGGGTGCATAAGGGCTTGGCAAGCCCCATATGCGGGCACTTGGTTCAGGCCCTGACAGGCCTTTCTTTGACATGGGGCTCATGCTGAGGGTCACAGTGTGAATTTGTGCCCAAGCAGCACTCAAGTTTGGGCGTGGCATCAGGGGCCATGAAGGTTTCTCCCACCCTGAAGGTGTGACTCCATGCCAAGAGCAAGCTTGACAGCCATGGGGAAGGAGGAGTTCTGTTTTGTGCTTGCTATACCCAGCTGTGTGGAGAATTGATATAATGTCTAGGTTCAGATATCTGAAAACCAAGGTTAGGAAGAGGTGACGGCATAAGACCATGGCGTGTCCGAAGTGCTGGGTGTGCGGCCATCTGTCTCCTTGTCTGTCTGGACGTCTGGCTTCAGGCTGTGTCAGACAGAGCATGAGTGCCCAGAGCATCCTATCCAGTTCGGGTACCGTCGAGGCCCGAGCAGGTTGATCCTCATCTGGGTTTTCTGGAGAGCCCCACAGGGAAACGTTTTTCTTCCTTTGGGCAGACACTGGGCTGGGTTGTGGTTCTGGAGTTCCTAATCCGGAGGGCTTGTTTGCCAGGAGTGTGAGGAAGGAAGTCTGAAAACACAAGCTAGCATGAGGTTTGGGACCGAGGGCAAGGCAGGGTCAGTCTGCAGAGGCTGAATCGAGATCTCCTGCACTGAGGTCATGTCAACTATGAGACGTGCCTCAGGCTAGAGTTTTTGTCCAGCATGGCCTCTTCCTGAAGGGTGTGGGGGCTTCATGTAGCCAGGGAGGTTTGCCTACGATGGGATTTGTGAACTACTCCAAACCTCAAGGTTTCCTTCTGCACGACAGTCGAGTCCTATTGGATGGTTCCAGGAGGCCCCATACGGAAAGACTCGAGAGCAGATGTCTAAGCATGGATGCCTGGGAACGCCACCTCATATTCCCACTCTTTAGTCAGGACAAGGCAGGCTCAATCTTCAGGCTCCTGGGTGAGCTACCCAGAGGGGAGAGTTGAAATGGACTCTCCTGAAGATGAGTCCTACTGAGGCTTGGTGGCCTGGGAGACCTTGGAATGTGGAGGTGGCTCAGGAACTCTGCAGGGTTTTCCAAACTGAGGTTTTTGACACAGCTCCAACAAGGAAGCTTCCCATGTGGAGATGAGAGGAGTTCTGTTCAGTGCCTCAGGAAAGCCCCATATCCTGTTCTTCGAACCAAAGCCTCTGAGGAGTAACACCTGGAACCCAAAGCAAGAGTTGAGATTATGGCCTAAGGGCCTGTCCGGCTCAACCTTCTATCTCTGTTGACATCTGTTTGCATGCCTTCGTGGAGGTAGCTGCTCAGCTTGTGTCGGAATGCCCCTGTGTGTCCAGGGAGGCTCCCAGTAGTGGGATGTCCTCGGGGGCCTTGAGGTTTCTCATATTCTGGAGGTGTGTGTCCAAAGGAATGGACACAGTTTCCCAGGAGAGAGCAGGCACGGTCCTGTGGTATGGCTCCAGAGGACCCAGCCTAGAGGCTGTGTTTCCCAGGGCTGTGGGGACAGATGTCTGAAAAAGCAAACTTGGCTCAGCTAATGGCCAATGTAATGGCAGGCCTGATCTCCAGTCCGTGAGGGGAGATCCTCTGGAAATCAAAGTAGGGCAAGTGGGAGGCAGTCACTCAGGATTTACAGTGTCCGGTCAGGGTAGGGGTTGTCTCAGAGGCCGAGGAAGAGCCTTCCTCTCGGGGGATTGTCCAAGCTCCCAAGTGTTTGTGTTCATTCTGTGGGAATGAAGAGTACTGTTTTCTGCCACAGGGGACCCCCCAGGAGAGGGACTCTAGAGCACAGCAGTGGGTTCCCTCAACTGGAATACACACCATTGATTTAGTCCTGGGTTCCTATGGGCATGGCAAACCACATATGCGGGCTCTTGGTCCAGTCACTGAGAGGCGTTACTTGAATAAGGTACTCACGCTGAGGGTCACAATGTGTGTTTGTGCCCAAGGCGGCCCTCACGCATGTGCGTGGCCTCATGGGTCATGCCGTTTTCTCCAACACTGAAGGTTTGACTCACTGCCAGCAGCAAGGTTTCTTGCCATGGGGTAGGAGGGGTTCTGACTTGTGTGCATCAGAGGGGGTCCCCCCTGTGCAGGGATTGGATATA
Organism: Mustela nivalis; assembly: GCF_964662115.1. Lineage (NCBI taxonomy): Eukaryota > Metazoa > Chordata > Mammalia > Carnivora > Mustelidae > Mustela > Mustela nivalis. The sequence goes on from NW_028135688.1 coordinate 190,446, forward strand.
AGGTCTAGGTTCCGATGAATGAAAACCCAGGTTGGGAATAGATGGTGGCCTAAGGCAGTGGCGGGTCCAATGTGCTGGGTGTGCAGCCAGCTGTGTCGGTGTCTGTTGGAAGGTCTGGGCACAGGCTATTTGCCTCAGAGCATCAGTGTTTAAGGTAGCCTATGCAATTGGGGTGTTGCCGAGGGCCAAGCAGTTTGATCCTCATTTGGGGTTTCTGGGCAGCACCATAGACAATGATTTTCTCCTGGGAGGCAGGCAGAGTGCTTCATTGTGGCCCCAGAATTCCCAGTAGGGAGGGCTTGTGGGCCTGGAGTGAGAGGACGGAAGTCTGAAAACACAAGCTAGGGTGAGGATTGGAGCCAAGGGCAGAGCAGGCCCATTCTGCAGAGGCTGAATCAAAATCTCCTGCATCTGAAGTCAGGCTGAGGATCAGACGTTGGCTGAGGCTGGAGTATGTGTCCATGTTGGCACCTTCATGAAGCGGGGGCCTCATGAGGCCAAGGAATTTTTCCCAAGCTGAGTTTGGAGGTTGCCCCAAACCACAAGGTTTCCTTCTTCGGGACATTCGAGTCCTGTTGCATGGCTCCAGGACATACCATATGTAAGGACTGGAGAGCAGGGTTCGAAGGATGGATCCCCGTACAGCATGCCTCGCATTCCAATTGGCCATTAGCGATAAGATATGTTTGATCTGGGGCCTCTGGAACACGCGACCCAGGGGGCTGAGTTGAAATGGCCTCTCCTGAGGATGCGTCATAATGTGTGTTTGGGTCCATGGAGACCTTGGAATGTGCTGGTTGTTCAGTGGCCCTGCGGAACTCTTTTACCTGAAGGGTTTGATACATCCCCAGTAAGAAAGCTGCCCATGAGGAGACGAGAGATCCTTGGTTTGGTGCCTCAGAAAAGCCCCATGTGCTGGTCTACGAAAACAGTCCTCTGAGAACGGACACATGGAACAAAGCTAAGGTTCATATTAGGGCCTGGGGGCCTGTCCATTTCAACCTTCTGTCTCTGGGGACACTTTCTGAGAGTCTAAGTGAAGATAGTTGCTCCGCTGATGTCAGAGAGCCCCTCTTAGTCCAGGGTGGCCTACACTATTGATGTCCTCAGGGGCCTTGGAGCTTTTCCCTAACCTGTAGGGTTGTGGTCAATGGATTGGGCACACTTTCCTTGGAGAGGGCAGGCACAAACTTTCGCTGTGGCTCCATCGGCCCTAGCCTGGAGGTGTGTGGGTCCAGGCTGTGGGCACAGAAGTCTGAAAACACAAAGTCAGCTTATGAGTGGTGCATAGGGTATGGCAGGCCGGAGGTACAGCCCGAGAGGGAACTCCTGGGCCTCTGAAACAAGGGCGAGTGGGAGGCGTTCCTTCAGGCTTTTGTCTCTGGATGCTGTGTCCGGGATAGCCGTGGATTTGAGGGGTGGCCTCAGGGACTGTGGACGAGTATCCCTCTCTGAAGATTTTTCCCATCTTTCAAGATTGGGGTCATTTTGTGGGAAGGGTGGAGTCGTGTTGTCTGGCTCATGTGTCTCTCCAAGAAAGGGATTCCAGATCAGAGCCCCAGGTACGGGCGGGGCGACTGGAAATCTCAAACCCTGGTGAGGATTGGGTGCATAGGGGCTTGGCAAGCCCCATATGCGGGCTCTTTGTCCAGGCCCTGACAGGCCTTTCTTTGACATGGGGCTCATGCTAGGGTCACAGTGTGAATTTGTTCCCAATCAGCACTCAAGTGCTGCTTGGGCACTACCTGAAGGGTTTGATACATCCCCAGTAAGAAAGCTCCCCATGTGGAGACGAGAGGAGTTCTGTTCAGTGCCTCAGGAAAGCCCCATATCCTGTTGTTCGAACCAAAGCCTCTGAGGAGTAACACCTGGAACCCAAAGCAAGCCTAAGGGCCTCTCCGGCTCAACCTTCTATCTCTGTTGACATCTGTGTGCATGCCTTCGTGGAGGTAGCTGCTCAACTTGTGTCGGAATGCCCCTGTGTGTCCAGGGAGGCTCCCAGTAGTGGGATGTCCTCGGGGGCCTTGAGGTTTCTCATATTCTGGAGGTGTGTGTCCAAAGGAATGGACACAGTTTCCCAGGAGAGAGCAGGCACGGTCCTGTTGTATGGCTCCAGAGGACCCAGCCTAGAGGCTGTGTTTGCCAGGGCTGTGGGGACGGATGTCTGAAAAAGCAAACTTGGCTCAGGATGGGGCCAAGGTAATGGCAGGCCTGATCTCCAGTCCGTGAGGGGAGATTCTCTGGATATCAAAGGAGGGCAAATGGGAGGCAATTGCTCAGGCTTTTGTCTCTGGTTGTTGCGTTCACAGTGTCCGGTCAGGGTAGGGGTTGCCTCAGGGGCCGAGGAAGAGCCTTCCTCTCGGGGGATTGTCCAAGCTCCAAGTGTTTGGGTTCATTCTGTGGGAAGTGAAGAGTACTGTTTTCTGCCAGAAAGGACCCCCCAGGAGAGGGACTCTAGAGCACAGCAGTGGGTTCCTTCAACTGGAATACACACCATCTAGTTAGTCCTGGGTGCCTATGGGCATGGCAGGGACTATATGCAGAATCTTCGTCCCGAACCTGACAGGCCTTTCTTTGACATGGGGCTCATGCTAGGGTAACAGTGTGAATTTGTGCCCAAGCAGCACTCATGTTTTGGCGTGGCATCAGGGGCCATGAAGGGTTCCCCACGTGAAGGTGTGACTCCATGTGAAGAACAAGCATTACAGCCATGTGGAAGGCAGAGTTCTGATTGTGATTCCGATACACAAACTCAGTTTTTTTGGGGGACGTCTGTATGGCAGGCCCAATATACAAACAATGAGAAGAACTCATGAAGATTTGAATATAGAGCGAGTCTGAGGCGCTTGCTCAGGCTTTTGTCTCTGGAATTTGTATCAGCAATGGCCGTAGAATGTCGGGGATGCTTCATGGGCCATGGACGAATCTACCTCTATGAGGATTTCGCCCGATTCCCAATTTATTTTCGTCAAACTGTGGGATGGGAGGACTCCTTTCAGTTTTGTTACCTCAGGTGTCCCACGAAAAGAGGAATTCCAAAGCAAAGCCGTGGGGAAGACTGAAGGGACCACGAGAACTATGGTTCAAAATTGGGGACTAGGGGCATGGCAAGCCCAATATGCTATCTCTTCATCCAGCCACTGAGAGGCCTTACTTGAGGACTTTGGTCAGGCTGAGGGTCACAATGTGTGTTTGTGACCAATGTAGCCTGCGAGCATGGCGGGGACTCATGGGCAACACTGGATTCAACAACACTGAATGTTGGACAACATGCCAACCACAAGGTATCTTGCCATGGGGAAGGAGTTCTGATTTCTGCATCCCGTTCAACCCTGGGCAGTGATTGGAGGTAAGGTCTAGAATCTAAAGCCTGAAATCCGAGGTTGGGAAGAGATGATGACCTAAGGCCATGGCGGCTCGATGTGCTCAGTGTGCGGTCAGCTGTCTGGGACGGGCCAGGGAGTCCAGGCTCAGGCTGTGTCAGAAAGGGCATTAGTGCCCTGGTCAGCCTATGTATTTGGGGTACAGCCAAGGTCGGTGCAGGTTGATCCTCATTTGGGGTTACTGGGTAGCCCCAGAGGACAACGTTTTTTATCTGGAGGGCAGGCAGAGTGCTGCATTGTAGTTCTGGATTGCCAAACTGGAGGGCTTGTGGGCCAGTAGTCTGACGACAAAAGTTTGAGAACACAAGCTAGGCTTAGGTTTCTGGGTGAGGCCATGGCAGGCACAATCTACAGTCCTGAATCGAGATCTCATGCATCTGAAGTCAGGGCGAGGATCAGACGATCACTCAGGTTGGAGTTTCTGTCCCTGATGGCCCCTTCATGAATGGGGGGGGGGATCACGAGGCCATGGGGATTTTCCCACGATGGGAGTTGTGAGAAGCTCCAAACTGCAGAGAGTCTTCGGCAGGACAATTGAGACCTGTTGTTTGGCTCCAGGCCAATGATTCTGAGCAGGGTTCTAAGGATGGATGGCTGGGTAGCCCACCTCGCATTCCAATTGTCTCCTAGCAACAAGACAGTTTAGATCTCCTGGATCTGTGGGGAGCTACCGAGGATGCTGAGTTGAAATGCACACCCCTGGGGATGGGTCCGAATGTGCTTTTGTGTCTATGGAGACCTTGGAATGAAGCGGTGGCTCTGGGGCCCTAAAGGGTTCTCCTAAACAGAGGCTTTGACACAGCTCCAACGTGCAAGTTTCCCATGTGTAGATGAGATGTTTTCTGATGGGTGAAACAAGAAACAGCTATATGCTGCTTTTGAAATCCAGGCCTCTGAGGAGAGATGCCTGGAAACCAAAGCAATGGATCTGATTAGTGCCTAGGGGCCTGTTCTTTCCTTTTTACCTCTGAGGACATCTGTCTAAGGGTCTGAGTGCAGGTAGGGGCTCATTTGGGCTCAGATTGCCCCTGTTTTTCCTGGGAAGCTACCACTATTGAGATATATCAGGGACTTTGGAGGTTTATCCTATTAGAAGGGTTGTGGCCATTGGAATGGGCACACACAATTCCCTTGGAGAGGGCAAGTACAGTCCTCAGGTTTGGCTCCAGGGGCCTGAGCCTGTAGGTTGTGTCGTCCAGCCCTTTTTGGACAGTTGTCTGAAAACACAAACTCGGCTTATGTTTCAGGTCATAGGTATGGCAGGACTGATCTACAGACCATGAGGAGAACTTTTCGGGATTTGAAAGAAGGGCGAGTGTGAGGCTCCTGCTCAAGTTTTTGTCTCGGGATATCGTGTCACTCATGGTCGTGGAATTTCTGGGTGACTTCATGGGAAATGGACGAGTCTTACTCTCTGGTGGTTTGGCCCCGTCCAAAGAGTTTGGGTTCATTCTGTGGGCTGGAAGAAGTCCGTTTTATTTTGTTGTTGTTGTTGTTTTCTTTTTTAACCTCAGGTGTCCCACCAAATGAGGGATTTCAGAGTAGAGCCCTAGGAGGGGCGACTGGACAATCAGAAATCTGGTTAAAAATTGGGGCCTAGGGACATGTCAAGCCCATTATGACATCTAATGGTCCAGCCACTGAGAGGACTTACTAGAGGACAGGACTCATGCTGAGGGTCACAATGCGTGTGTATGCCCTCGTCGCACTCAAGAATGGGCGGGGCCTCAGGGTTTCTCCTACACTGATCGTTGGACAACGTGCCAACCACAAGGGTTCTTGCCATGGGTAAGGAGGAGTTCTGATTTCTGCATCAGACTCACCCCTGGGCAGTGATTGGAGATAAGGTCTCGGTTCTGAAGCCTGAAAACTGAGGTAGGGAAGAGATGATGACCTAAGGCCATGGCGGGTTTTATGTGCTCAGTGTGCGGTCAGCTTTCTGGGTGTTGGTCAGGAGGTCCGGGCTCAGGATGTGTTCGACAGTGCATTAGTGCCCAGGTTAGACTATATAATTTGGGTAAAGTCGAGTGCTGTGTAGGTTTACCCTCATTTAAGGTGCCTGGGCAGCTCATGAGGCAATCATTTTTTTTCTAGAGGGCAGGCAGAGTGCTGCATTGTGGGTCCGGAATTGCCAAACTTGAGGGCTTTGGGGCCAGGAGTGTGAGGATGGAAGTCTGAGAAGACAAGCTAGACTTGGGTTTCAGGGCGAGGGCACGGGAGGTACCCCCTGCAGATCTGAACCAATATCTCATGCATCTGAAGTCAGGGCGAGGATCAGACGTTGGCTCAGGTGGGAGTTTCTGAGCATGACGGCCGCTTCATGAAGGGAGCGGAATCTCGAGACCATTGAGGTTTTCCCACGTTGGGAGTTGTGGAATGCCCCCTTCCAGGATTCCTTCTTCCGGACAATTGAGACCTGTTGGACAGCTCCAGGACATCCCATATGGAATGACTCCAGAGCACCGTTCGCGGATGGATGCCTGGGAAGCCTGCCTCGCATTCCAATTGTCTCCTAGCAACAAGACAGTTTAGATCTGATGGCTCTGCGGGAGCAACCTCGGTGGCTGAGTTGAAATGGACTTTCCTGAGGATGTGTCCTAAAGTGTTTTTGTGTCCATGAGGGCCTTGGAATGGGGCGGTGGCACCGGCAACCTGAAGTACTTTCCTAAGCTTTGGACATGGCTCCCATGCACAGGTTTACTTGTGGAGACGAGATGAGTTCTGATGGGTGCCTCAGGAAAACCCCTATGCTCGTATTGGAATCAGGCTTTTGAGGACACATGCCTGTAACCCATAGCAATGGATCCTATTATGGCCTAGGGTCCTGTCTGGTTCAATCTTCTTCTCTGGGGACATCCATCTATGGTATGAGTGGCGGTCGATTATCAGCTGGTGTCAGACACCCCTTGTTTGTTCCGGGTGACCCACACTATTGGGATGGCCTAAGGGTCGTTGGAGGTTTCTCCTAATTTGTACGATTTTGGACCATGGAATGGGCAGAATTCCCATGGATTGGTAGGCACCGTCCTAATGTGTGGCTCCAGGGGCCCAGCCTGGAGGGCGTGTGGCCCAAGACTTTGAGGACAGAAGTCTGAAAACACAAACTCAGCTTAGGTATGGGGACGTAGGTATGGCAGGCCCGATCTACAAACCATGAGAAGAACTCTACAGGATATGAAGAAAGTGCGAGTCTGTGGCGATTACTCAGGCTTTTGTCTCTGGATTTTGTATCAGTGATGGCCGTGGAATGTTGGTGAGGCCTCATGGTCCATGGACGAATCTTCCTCTCTGAGGATTTGGCCCGATTCCCAATTGCTTTTCGTCAATCTGTGGGATGGGAGGACTCATTTCAGTTTTGTTACCTCAGGTGTCCCAACAAAAGAGGAATTCCAAAGCAAAGCCGTGGGGAAGACTGAAGGGACAATCCGAACTATGGTGAAAAATTGGGGCCTAGGGGCATGGCAAGCCCAATATGCTATCTCTTCATCCAGCCACTGAGTGGCCTTACTTGAGGACTGGGCTCAGCCTGAGGGTCACAATGTGTGTTTGTGACCAATGTGGCCCGCGAGCATGGGCGGGGCCTCATGGGCCACACTGGTTTCAACGACACTGAACGTTGGACAACATGCCAACCACAAGGTTTCTTGCCATGGGGAAGGAGTTCTGATTTCTGCATCACCTTCAACCCTGGGCAGTGAATGGAGATAAGGTCTAGGTTCTGAAACCTGAAAACCGTGGTTGGGAAGAGATGACGACCTAAGGCCATGGCGGCTTGATGTGCTCAGTGTGCGGCCAGCTGTCTGGGAGGGGCCAGGGGGTCCAGGCTCAGGCTGTGTCAGAAAGGGCATTAGTGCCCTGGTCAGCCTATGTATTTGGGGTACAGCCAAGGTCGGTGCAGGTTGATCCTCATTTGGGGTTACTGGGTAGCCCCAGAGGACAATGTTTTTTATCTGGAGGGCAGGCAGAGTGCTGCATTGTAGTTCTGGATTGCCAAACTGGAGGCCTTGTGGGCCAGTAGTCTGACGACAAAAGTCTGAGAACACAAGCTAGGCTTAGGTTTCTGGGTGAGGCCATGGCAGGCACCATCTACAGACCTGAATCGAGATCTCGTGCATCTGAAGTCAGGGCGAGGATCAGACGATCGCTCAGGTTGGAGTTTCTGTCCCTGATGGCCCCTTCATGAATGGGGGGGCATCACGAGGCCATGGGGGTTTTCCCATGATGGGAGTTGTGAGAAGCTCCAAACTGCAGAGAGTCTTCGGCAGGACAATTGAGACCTGTTGTTTGGCTCCAGGCCAATGATTCTGAGCAGGGTTCTAAGGATGGATGGCTGGGTAGCCCACCTCGCATTCCAATTGTCTCCTAGCAACAAGACAGTTTAGATCTCCTGGATCTGTGGGGAGCTACCGAGGATGCTGAGTTGAAATGCACACCCCTGGGGATGGGTCTGAATGTGCTTTTGTGTCTATGGAGACCTTGGAATGAAGCGGTGGCACTGGGGCCCTAAAGGGTTCTCCTAAACAGAGGCTTTGACACAGCTCCAACGTGCAAGTTTCCCATGTGTAGATGAGATGTTTTCTGATGGGTGAAACAAGAAACAGCTATATGCTGCTTTTGAAATCCAGGCCTCTGAGGAGAGATGCCTGGAAACCAAAGCAATGGATCTGATTAGTGCCTAGGGGCCTGTTCTTTCCTTTTTACCTCTGGGGACATCTGTCTATGGGTCTGAGTGCAGGTAGGGGCTCAGTTTTGCTCAGATTGCCCCTGTTTTTCCTGGGAAGCTACCACTATTGAGATATATCAGGAACTTTGGAGGTTTATCCTATTAGAAGGGTTGTGGCCATTGGAATGGGCACACACAATTCCCTTGGAGAGGGCAAGTACAGTCCTCAGGTTTGGCTCCAGGGGCCTGAGCCTGTAGGTTGTGTCGTCCAGCCCCTTTTGGACAGTTGTCTGAAAACACAAACTCGGCTTATGTTTCAGGTCATAGGTATGGCAGGACTGATCTACAGACCATGAGGAGAACTTTTCGGGATTTGAAAGAAGGGCGAGTGTGAGGCTCCTGCTCAAGTTTTTGTCTCGGGATATCGTGTCACTCATGGTCGTGGAATTTCTGGGTGACTTCATGGGAAATGGACGAGTCTTACTCTCTGGTGGTTTGGCCCCGTCCAAAGAGTTTGGGTTCATTCTGTGGGCTGGAATAAGTCCGTTTTATTTTGTTGTTGTTGTTGTTGTTGTTGTTTTCTTTTTTAACCTCAGGTGTCCCACCAAATGAGGGATTTCAGAGTAGAGCCCTAGGAGGGGCGACTGGACAATCAGAAATCTGGTTAAAAATTGGGGCCTAGGGACATGTCAAGCCCATTATGACATCTAATGGTCCAGCCACTGAGAGGACTTACTAGAGGACAGGACTCATGCTGAGGGTCACAATGCGTGTGTATGCCCTCGTCGCACTCAAGAATGGGCGGGGCCTCAGGGTTTCTCCTACACTGATCATTGGACAACGTGCCAACCACAAGGGTTCTTGCCATGGGTAAGGAGGAGTTCTGATTTCTGCATCAGACTCACCCCTGGGCAGTGATTGGAGATAAGGTCTCGGTTCTGAAGCCTGAAAACTGAGGTAGGGAAGAGATGATGACCTAAGGCCATGGCGGGTTTTATGTGCTCAGTGTGCGGTCAGCTTTCTGCGTGTTGGTCAGGAGGTCCGGGCTCAGGATGTGTTCGACAGTGCATTAGTGCCCAGGTTAGACTATATAATTTGGGTAAAGTCGAGTGCTGTGTAGGTTTACCCTCATTTAAGGTGCCTGGGCAGCTCATGAGGCAATCATTTTTTTCTCTAGAGGGCAGGCAGAGTGCTGCATTGTGGGTCCGGAATTGCCAAACTTGAGGGCTTTGGGGCCAGGAGTGTGAGGATGGAAGTCTGAGAAGACAAGCTAGACTTGGGTTTCAGGGCGAGGGCACGGCAGGTACCCCCTGCAGATCTGAACCAATATCTCATGCATCTGAAGTCAGGGCGAGGATTAGACGTTGGCTCAGGTGGGAGTTTCTGAGCATGACGGCCGCTTCATGAAGGGAGCGGAATCTCGAGACCATTGAGGTTTTCCCACGTTGGGAGTTGTGGGATGCCCCCTTCCAGGATTCCTTCTTCCGGACAATTGAGACCTGTTGGACAGCTCCAGGACATCCCATATGGAATGACTCCAGAGCACCGTTCGCGGATGGATGCCTGGGAAGCCCGCCTCGCATTCCAATTGTCTCCTAGCAACAAGATAGTTTAGATCTGATGGCTCTGCGGGAGCAACCTCGGTGGCTGAGTTGAAATGGACTCTCCTGAGGATGTGTCCTAATGTGTTTTTGTGTCCATGAGGGCCTTGGAATGGGGCGGTGGCACCGGCAACCTGAAGTACTTTCCTAAGCTTTGGACATGGCTCCCATGCACAGGTTTACTTGTGGAGACGAGATGAGTTCTGATGGGTGCCTCAGGAAAACCCCTATGCTCGTATTGGAATCAGGCTTTTGAGGACACATGCCTGTAACCCATAGCAATGGATCCTATTATGGCTTAGGGTCCTGTCCGGTTCAATCTTCTTCTCTGGGGACATCCATCTATGGTATGAGTGGAGGTCGATTATCAGCTGGTGTCAGACACCCCTTGTTTGTTCCGGGTGACCCACACTATTGGGATGGCCTAAGGGTCGTTGGAGGTTTCTCCTAATTTGTACGATTTTGGACCATGGAATGGGCCGAATTCCCATGGATTGGTAGGCACAGTCCTAATGTGTGGCTCCAGGGGCCCAGCCTGGAGGGCGTGTGGCCCAAGACTTTGAGGACAGAAGTCTGAAAACACAACCTCAGCTTAGGTGTGCGGACGTAGGTATGGCAGGCCCGATCTACAAACCATGAGAAGAACTCTACAGGATATGAAGAAAGTGCTATTCTGTGGCGATTGCTCAGGCTTTTGTCTCTGGATTTTGTATCAGTGATGGCCGTGGAATGTCGGGGAGGCCTCATGGGCCATAGACGAATCTTCCTCTCTGAGGATTTGGCCCGATTCCCAATTGTTTTTCGTCAATCTGTGGGATGGGAGGACTCATTTCAGTTTTGTTACCTCAGGTGTCCCACCAAAAGAGGAATTCCAAAGCAAAGCCGTGGGGAAGACTGAAGGGACAATCCGAACTATGGTGAAAAATTGGGGCCTAGGGGCATGGCAAGCCCAATATGCTATCTCTTCATCCAGCCACTGAGTGGCCTTACTTGAGGACTGGGCTCAGCCTGAGGGTCACAATGTGTGTTTGTGACCAATGTGGCCCGTGAGCATGGGCGGGGCCTCATGGGACACACTGGTTTCAATGACACTGAACGTTGGACAACATGCCAACCACAAGGTTTCTTGCCATGGGGAAGGAGTTCTGATTTCTGCATCACCTTCAACCCTGGGCAGTGATTGGAGATAAGGTCTAGGTTCTGAAACCTGAAAACCGAGGTTGGGAAGAGATGACGAACTAAGGCCATGGCGGCTCGATGTGCTCAGTGTGCGGCCAGCTGTCTGGGAGGGGCCAGGGGGTCCAGGCTCAGGCTGTGTCAGAAAGGGCATTAGTGCCCTGGTCAGCCTATGTATTTGGGGTACAGCCAAGGTCGGTGCAGGTTGATCCTCCTTTGGGGTTACTGGGTAGCCCCAGAGGACAATGTTTTTTTATCTGGAGGGCAGGCAGAGTGCTGCATTGTAGTTCTGGATTGCCAAACTGGAGGCCTTGTGGGCCAGTAGTCTGACGACAAAAGTCTGAGAACACAAGCTAGGCTTAGGTTTCTGGGTGAGGCCATGGCAGGCACCATCTACAGACCTGAATCGAGATCTCGTGCATCTGAAGTCAGGGCGAGGATCAGACGATCGCTCAGGTTGGAGTTTCTGTCCCTGATGGCCCCTTCATGAATGGGGGGGCATCACGAGGCCATGGGGGTTTTCCCATGATGGGAGTTGTGAGAAGCTCCAAACTGCAGAGAGTCTTCGGCAGGACAATTGAGACCTGTTGTTTGGCTCCAGGCCAATGATTCTGAGCAGGGTTCTAAGGATGGATGGCTGGGTAGCCCACCTCGCATTCCAATTGTCTCCTAGCAACAAGACAGTTTAGATCTCCTGGATCTGTGGGGAGCTACCGAGGATGCTGAGTTGAAATGCACACCCCTGGGGATGGGTCCGAATGTGCTTTTGTGTCTATGGAGACCTTGGAATGAAGCGGTGGCACTGGGGCCCTAAAGGGTTCTCCTAAACAGAGGCTTTGACACAGCTCCAACGTGCAAGTTTCCCATGTGTAGATGAGATGTTTTCTGATGGGTGAAACAAGAAACAGCTATATGCTGCTTTTGAAATCCAGGCCTCTGAGGAGAGATGCCTGGAAACCAAAGCAATGGATCTGATTAGTGCCTAGGGGCCTGTTCTTTCCTTTTTACCTCTGGGGACATCTGTCTATGGGTCTGAGTGCAGGTAGGGGCTCATTTGGGCTCAGATTGCCCCTGTATTTCCTGGGAAGCTACCACTATTGAGATATATCAGGGACTTTGGAGGTTTATCCTATTAGAAGGGTTGTGGCCATTGGAATGGGCACACACAATTCCCTTGGAGAGGGCAAGTACAGTCCTCAGGTTTGGCTCCAGGGGCCTGAGCCTGTAGGTTGTGTCGTCCAGCCCTTTTTGGACAGTTGTCTGAAAACACAAACTCGGCTTATGTTTCAGGTCATAGGTATGGCAGGACTGATCTACAGACCATGAGGAGAACTTTTCGGGATTTGAAAGAAGGGCGAGTGTGAGGCTCCTGCTCAAGTTTTTGTCTCCGGATATCGTGTCACTCATGGTCGTGGAATTTCTGGGTGACTTCATGGGAAATGGACGAGTCTTACTCTCTGGTGGTTTGGCCCCATCCAAAGAGTTTGGGGTCATTCTGTCGGCTGGAAGAAGTCCGTTTTATTTTGTTGTTGTTGTTGTTTTCTTTTTTAACCTCAGGTGTCCCACCAAATGAGGGATTTCAGGGTAGAGCCCTAGGAGGGGCGACTGGACAATCAGAAATCTGGTTAAAAATTGGGGCCTAGGGACATGTCAAGCCCATTATGACATCTAATGGTCCAGCCACTGAGAGGACTTACTAGAGGACAGGACTCATGCTGAGGGTCACAATGCGTGTGTATGCCCTCGTCGCACTCAAGAATGGGCGGGGCCTCAGGGTTTCTCCTACACTGATCGTTGGACAACGTGCCAACCACAAGGGTTCTTGCCATGGGTAAGGAGGAGTTCTGATTTCTGCATCAGACTCACCCCTGGGCAGTGATTGGAGATAAGGTCTCGGTTCTGAAGCCTGAAAACTGAGGTAGGGAAGAGATGATGACCTAAGGCCATGGCGGGTTTTATGTGCTCAGTGTGCGGTCAGCTTTCTGGGTGTTGGTCAGGAGGTCCGGGATCAGGATGTGTTCGACAGTGCATTAGTGCCCAGGTTAGACTATATAATTTGGGTAAAGTCGAGTGCTGTGTAGGTTTACCCTCATTTAAGGTGCCTGGGCAGCTCATGAGGCAATCATTTTTTTCTCTAGAGGGCAGGCAGAGTGCTGCATTGTGGGTCCGGAATTGCCAAACTTGAGGGCTTTGGGGCCAGGAGTGTGAGGATGGAAGTCTGAGAAGACAAGCTAGACTTGGGTTTCAGGGCGAGGGCACGGCAGGTACCCCCTGCAGATCTGAACCAATATCTCATGCATCTGAAGTCAGGGCGAGGATCAGACGTTGGCTCAGGTGGGAGTTTCTGAGCATGACGGCCGCTTCATGAAGGGAGCGGAATCTCGAGACCATTGAGGTTTTCCCACGTTGGGAGTTGTGGGATGCCCCCTTCCAGGATTCCTTCTTCCGGACAATTGAGACCTGTTGGACAGCTCCAGGACATCCCATATGGAATGACTCCAGAGCACCGTTCGCGGATGGATGCCTGGGAAGCCCGCCTCGCATTCCAATTGTCTCCTAGCAACAAGACAGTTTAGATCTGATGGCTCTGCGGGAGCAACCTCGGTACTGATTTGAAATGGACTTTCCTGAGGATGTGTCCTAATGTGTTTTTGTGTCCATGAGGGCCTTGGAATGGGGCGGTGGCACCGGCAACCTGAAGTACTTTCCTAAGCTTTGGACATGGCTCCCATGCACAGGTTTACTTGTGGAGACGAGATGAGTTCTGATGGGTGCCTCAGGAAAACCCCTATGCTCGTATTGGAATCAGGCTTTTGAGGACACATGCCTGTAACCCATAGCAATGGATCCTATTATGGCCTAGGGTCCTGTCTGGATCAATCTTCTTCTCTGGGGACATCCATCTATGGTATGAGTGGAGGTCGATTATCAGCTGGTGTCAGACACCCCTTGTTTGTTCCGGGTGACCCACACTATTGGGATGGCCTAAGGGTCGTTGGAGGTTTCTCCTAATTTGTACGATTTTGGACCATGGAATGGGCAGAATTCCCATGGATTGGTAGGCACAGTCCTAATGTGTGGCTCCAGGGGCCCAGCCTGGAGGGCGTGTGGCCCAAGACGTTGAGGACAGAAGTCTGAAAACACAAACTCAGCTTAGGTTTGGGGACGTAGGTATGGCAGGCCCGATCTACAAACCATGAGAAGAACTCTACAGGATATGAAGAAAGTGCGAGTCTGTGGCGATTGCTCAGGCTTTTGTCTCTGGATTTTGTATCAGTGATGGCCGTGGAATGTCGGTGAGGCCTCATGGTCCATGGACGAATCCTCCTCTCTGAGGATTTGGCCCGATTCCCAATTGCTTTTCGTCAATCTGTGGGATGGGAGGACTCATTTCAGTTTTGTTACCTCAGGTGTCCCACCAAAAGAGGAATTCCAAAGCAAAGCCGTGGGGAAGACTGAAGGGACAATCCGAACTATGGTGAAAAATTGGGGCCTAGGGGCATGGCAAGCCCAATATGCTATCTCTTCATCCAGCCACTGCGTGGCCTTACTTGAGGACTGGGCTCAGCCTGAGGGTCACAATGTGTGTTTGTGACCAATGTGGCCCGGGAGCATGGGCGGGGCCTCATGGGCCACACTGGTTTCAACGACACTGAACGTTGGACAACATGCCAACCACAAGGTTTCTTGCCATGGGGAAGGATTTCTGATTTCTGCATCACCTTCAACCCTGGGCAGTGATTGGAGATAAGGTCTAGGTTCTGAAACCTGAAAACCGAGGTTGGGAAGAGATGATGACCTAAGGCCATGGCGGCTCGATGTGCTCAGTGTGCGGCCAGCTGTCTGGGAGGGGCCAGGGGGTCCAGGCTCAGGCTGTGTCAGAAAGGGCATTAGTGCCCTGGTCAGCCTATGTATTTGGGGTACAGCCAAGGTCGGTGCAGGTTGATCCTCCTTTGGGGTTACTGGGTAGCCCCAGAGGACAATGTTTTTTATCTGGAGGGCAGGCAGAGTGCTGCATTGTAGTTCTGGATTGCCAAACTGGAGGCCTTGTGGGCCAGTAGTCTGACGACAAAAGTCTGAGAACACAAGCTAGGCTTAGGTTTCTGGGTGAGGCCATGGCAGGCACCATCTACAGACCTGAATCGAGATCTCGTGCATCTGAAGTCAGGGCGAGGATCAGACGATCGCTCAGGTTGGAGTTTCTGTCCCTGATGGCCCCTTCATGAATGGGGGGGCATCACGAGGCCATGGGGGTTTTCCCATGATGGGAGTTGTGAGAAGCTCCAAACTGCAGAGAGTCTTCGGCAGGACAATTGAGACCTGTTGTTTGGCTCCAGGCCAATGATTCTGAGCAGGGTTCTAAGGATGGATGGCTGGGTAGCCCACCTCACATTCCAATTGTCTCCTAGCAACAAGACAGTTTAGATCTCCTGGATCTGTGGGGAGCTACCGAGGATGCTGAGTTGAAATGCACACCCCTGGGGATGGATCCGAATGTGCTTTAGTGTCTATGGAGACCTTGGAATGAAGCGGTGGCACTGGGGCCCTAAAGGGTTCTCCTAAACAGAGGCTTTGACACAGCTCCAACGTGCAAGTTTCCCATGTGTAGATGAGATGTTTTCTGATGGGTGAAACAAGAAACAGCTATATGCTGCTTTTGAAATCCAGGCCTCTGAGGAGAGATGCCTGGAAACCAAAGCAATGGATCTGATTAGTGCCTAGGGGCCTGTTCTTTCCTTTTTACCTCTGGGGACATCTGTCTATGGGTCTGAGTGCAGGTAGGGGCTCATTTGGGCTCAGATTGCCCCTGTTTTTCCTGGGAAGCTACCACTATTGAGATATATCAGGGACTTTGGAGGTTTATCCTATTAGAAGGGTTGTGGCCATTGGAATGGGCACACACAATTCCCTTGGAGAGGGCAAGTACAGTCCTCAGGTTTGGCTCCAGGGGCCTGAGCCTGTAGGTTGTGTCGTCCAGCCCTTTTTGGACAGTTGTCTGAAAACACAAACTCGGCTTATGTTTCAGGTCATAGGTATAGCAGGACTGATCTACAGACCATGAGGAGAACTTTTCGGGATTTGAAAGAAGGGCGAGTGTGAGGCTCCTGCTCAAGTTTTTGTCTCGGGATATCGTGTCACTCATGGTCGTGGAATTTCTGGGTGACTTCATGGGAAATGGACGAGTCTTACTCTCTGGTGGTTTGGCCCCGTCCAAAGAGTTTGGGGTCATTCTGTCGACTGGAAGAAGTCCGTTTTATTTTGTTGTTGTTGTTGTTTTCTTTTTTAACCTCAGGTGTCCCACCAAATGAGGGATTTCAGAGTAGAGCCCTAGGAGGGGCGACTGGACAATCAGAAATCTGGTTAAAAATTGGGGCCTAGGGACATGTCAAGCCCTTTATGACATCTAATGGTCCAGCCACTGAGAGGACTTACAAGAGGACAGGACTCATGCTGAGGGTCACAATGCGTGTGTATGCCCTCGTCGCACTCAAGAATGGGCGGGGCCTCAGGGTTTCTCCTACACTGATCGTTGGAAAACGTGCCAACCACAAGGGTTCTTGCCATGGGTAAGGAGGAGTTCTGATTTCTGCATCAGACTCACCCCTGGGCAGTGATTGGAGATAAGGTCTCGGTTCTGAAGCCTGAAAACTGAGGTAGGGAAGAGATGATGACCTAAGGCCATGGCGGGTTTTATGTGCTCAGTGTGCGGTCAGCTTTCTGGGTGTTGGTCAGGAGGTCCGGGCTCAGGATGTGTTCGACAGTGCATTAGTGCCCAGGTTAGACTATATAATTTGGGTAAAGTCGAGTGCTGTGTAGGTTTACCCTCATTTAAGGTGCCTGGGCAGCTCATGAGGCAATCATTTTTTTCTCTAGAGGGCAGGCAGAGTGCTGCATTGTGGGTCCGGAATTGCCAAACTTGAGGGCTTTGGGGCCAGGAGTGTGAGGATGGAAGTCTGAGAAGACAAGCTAGACTTGGGTTTCAGGGCGAGGGCACGGCAGGTACCCCCTGCAGATCTGAACCAATATCTCATGCATCTGAAGTCAGGGCGAGGATCAGACGTTGGCTCAGGTGGG
The DNA here is from genome assembly GCF_964662115.1 of Mustela nivalis. Classification (NCBI taxonomy): domain Eukaryota; kingdom Metazoa; phylum Chordata; class Mammalia; order Carnivora; family Mustelidae; genus Mustela; species Mustela nivalis. Next base: position 207,344 of record NW_028135688.1, read on the forward strand.
AGTTTCTGAGCATGACGGCCGCTTCATGAAGGGAGCGGAACCTCGAGACAATTGATGTTTTCCCACGTTGGGAGTTGTGGGATGCCCCCTTCCAGGATTCCTTCTCCGGACAATTGAGACCTGTTGGACAGCTCCAGGACATCCCATATGGAATGACTCCAGAGCACCGTTCGCGGATGGATGCCTGGGAAGCCCGCCTCGCATTCCAATTGTCTCCTAGCAACAAGACAGTTTAGATCTGATGGCTCTGCGGGAGCAACCTCGGTGGCTGAGTTGAAATGGACTTTCGTGAGGATGGGTCCTAATGTGTTTTTGTGTCCATGAGGGCCTTGGAATGGGGCGGTGGCACCGGCAACCTGAAGTACTTTCCTAAGCTTTGGACATGGCTCCCATGCACAGGTTTACTTGTGGAGACGAGATGAGTTCTGATGGGTGCCTCAGGAAAACCCCTATGCTCGTATTGGAATCACGCTTTTGAGGACACATGCCTGTAACCCATAGCAATGGATCCTATTATGGCCTAGGGTCCTGTCTGGTTCAATCTTCTTCTCTGGGGACATCCATCTATGGTATGAGTGGAGGTCGATTATCAGCTGGTGTCAGACACCCCTTGTTTGTTCCGGGTGACCCACACTATTGGGATGGCCTAAGGGTCGTTGGAGGTTTCTCCTAATTTGTACGATTTTGGACCATGGAATGGGCAGAATTCCCATGGATTGGTAGGCACAGTCCTAATGTGTGGCTCCAGGGGCCCAGCCTGGAGGGCGTGTGGCCCAAGATGTTGAGGACAGAAGTCTGAAAACACAAACTCAGCTTAGGTTTGGGGACGTAGGTATGGCAGGCCCGATCTACAAACCATGAGAAGAACTCTACAGGATATGAAGAAAGTGCGAGTCTGTGGCGATTGCTCAGGCTTTTGTCTCTGGATTTTGTATCAGTGATGGCCGTGGAATGTCGGTGAGGCCTCATGGTCCATGGACGAATCCTCCTCTCTGAGGATTTGGCCCGATTCCCAATTGCTTTTCGTCAATCTGTGGGATGGGAGGACTCATTTCAGTTTTGTTACCTCAGGTGTCCCACCAAAAGAGGAATTCCAAAGCAAAGCCGTGGGGAAGACTGAAGGGACAATCCGAACTATGGTGAAAAATTGGGGCCTAGGGGCATGGCAAGCCCAATATGCTATCTCTTCATCCAGCCACTGCGTGGCCTTACTTGAGGACTGGGCTCAGCCTGAGGGTCACAATGTGTGTTTGTGACCAATGTGGCCCGGGAGCATGGGCGGGGCCTCATGGGCCACACTGGTTTCAACGACACTGAACGTTGGACAACATGCCAACCACAAGGTTTCTTGCCATGGGGAAGGATTTCTGATTTCTGCATCACCTTCAACCCTGGGCAGTGATTGGAGATAAGGTCTAGGTTCTGAAACCTGAAAACCGAGGTTGGGAAGAGATGACGACCTAAGGCCATGGCGGCTCGATGTGCTCAGTGTGCGGCCAGCTGTCTGGGAGGGGCCAGGGGGTCCAGGCTCAGGCTGTGTCAGAAAGGGCATTAGTGCCCTGGTCAGCCTAAGTATTTGGGGTACAGCCAAGGTCGGTGCAGGTTGATCCTCATTTGGGGTTACTGGGTAGCCCCAGAGGACAATGTTTTTTATCTGGAGGGCAGGCAGAGTGCTGCATTGTAGTTCTGGATTGCCAAACTGGAGGCCTTGTGGGCCAGTAGTCTGACGACAAAAGTCTGAGAACACAAGCTAGGCTTAGGTTTCTGGGTGAGGCCATGGCAGGCACCATCTACAGACCTGAATCGAGATCTCGTGCATCTGAAGTCAGGGCGAGGATCAGACGATCGCTCAGGTTGGAGTTTCTGTCCCTGATGGCCCCTTCATGAATGGGGGGGCATCACGAGGCCATGGGGGTTTTCCCATGATGGGAGTTGTGAGAAGCTCCAAACTGCAGAGAGTCTTCGGCAGGACAATTGAGACCTGTTGTTTGGCTCCAGGCCAATGATTCTGAGCAGGGTTCTAAGGATGGATGGCTGGGTAGCCCACCTCGCGTTCCAATTGTCTCCTAGCAACAAGACAGTTTAGATCTCCTGGATCTGTGGGGAGCTACCGAGGATGCTGAGTTGAAATGCACACCCCTGGGGATGGGTCCGAATGTGCTTTTGTGTCTATGGAGACCTTGGAATGAAGCGGTGGCACTGGGTCCCTAAAGGGTTCTCCTAAACAGAGGCTTTGACACAGCTCCAACGTGCAAGTTTCCCATGTGTAGATGAGATGTTTTCTGATGGGTGAAACAAGAAACAGCTATATGCTGCTTTTGAAATCCAGGCCTCTGAGGAGAGATGCCTGGAAACCAAAGCAATGGATCTGATTAGTGCCTAGGGGCCTGTTCTTTCCTTTTTACCTCTGGGGACATCTGTCTATGGGTCTGAGTGCAGGTAGGGGCTCATTTGGGCTCAGATTGCCCCTGTTTTTCCTGGGAAGCTACCACTATTGAGATATATCAGGGACTTTGGAGGTTTATCCTATTAGAAGGGTTGTGGCCATTGGAATGGGCACACACAATTCCCTTGGAGAGGGCAAGTACAGTCCTCAGGTTTGGCTCCAGGGGCCTGAGCCTGTAGGTTGTGTCGTCCAACCCTTTTTGGACAGTTGTCTGAAAACACAAACTCGGCTTATGTTTCAGGTCATAGGTATGGCAGGACTGATCTACAGACCATGAGGAGAACTTTTCGGGATTTGAAAGAAGGGCGAGTGTGAGGCTCCTGCTCAAGTTTTTGTCTCCGGATATCGTGTCACTCATGGTCGTGGAATTTCTGGGTGACTTCATGGGAAATGGACGAGTCTTACTCTCTGGTGGTTTGGCCCCATCCAAAGAGTTTGGGGTCATTCTGTCGGCTGGAAGAAGTCCGTTTTATTTTGTTGTTGTTGTTGTTTTCTTTTTTAACCTCAGGTGTCCCACCAAATGAGGGATTTCAGGGTAGAGCCCTAGGAGGGGCGACTGGACAATCAGAAATCTGGTTAAAAATTGGGGCCTAGGGACATGTCAAGCCCATTATGACATCTAATGGTCCAGCCACTGAGAGGACTTACTAGAGGACAGGACTCATGCTGAGGGTCACAATGCGTGTGTATGCCCTCGTCGCACTCAAGAATGGGCGGGGCCTCAGGGTTTCTCCTACACTGATCGTTGGACAACGTGCCAACCACAAGGGTTCTTGCCATGGGTAAGGAGGAGTTCTGATTTCTGCATCAGACTCACCCCTGGGCAGTGATTGGAGATAAGGTCTCGGTTCTGAAGCCTGAAAACTGAGGTAGGGAAGAGATGATGACCTAAGGCCATGGCGGGTTTTATGTGCTCAGTGTGCGGTCAGCTTTCTGGGTGTTGGTCAGGAGGTCCGGGCTCAGGATGTGTTCGACAGTGCATTAGTGCCCAGGTTAGACTATATAATTTGGGTAAAGTCGAGTGCTGTGTAGGTTTACCCTCATTTAAGGTGCCTGGGCAGCTCATGAGGCAATCATTTTTTTTCTAGAGGGCAGGCAGAGTGCTGCATTGTGGGTCCGGAATTGCCAAACTTGAGGGCTTTGGGGCCAGGAGTGTGAGGATGGAAGTCTGAGAAGACAAGCTAGACTTGGGTTTCAGGGCGAGGGCACGGCAGGTACCCCCTGCAGATCTGAACCAATATCTCATGCATCTGAAGTCAGGGCGAGGATCAGACGTTGGCTCAGGTGGGAGTTTCTGAGCATGACGGCCGCTTCATGAAGGGAGCGGAATCTCGAGACCATTGAGGTTTTCCCACGTTGGGAGTTGTGGGATGCCCCCTTCCAGGATTCCTTCTTCCGGACAATTGAGACCTGTTGGACAGCTCCAGGACATCCCATATGGAATGACTCCAGAGCACCGTTCGCGGATGGATGCCTGGGAAGCCCGCCTCGCATTCCAATTGTCTCCTAGCAACAAGACAGTTTAGATCTGATGGCTCTGCGGGAGCAACCTCGGTGGCTGAGTTGAAATGGACTTTCCTGAGGATGTGTCCTAATGTGTTTTTGTGTCCATGAGGGCCTTGGAATGGGGCGGTGGCACCGGCAACCTGAAGTACTTTCCTAAGCTTTGGACATGGCTCCCATGCACAGGTTTACTTGTGGAGACGAGATGAGTTCTGATGGGTGCCTCAGGAAAACCCCTATGCTCGTATTGGAATCAGGCTTTTGAGGACACATGCCTGTAACCCATAGCAATGGATCCTATTATGGCCTAGGGTCCTGTCTGGTTCAATCTTCTTCTCTGGGGACATCCATCTATGGTATGAGTGGAGGTCGATTATCAGCTGGTGTCAGACACCCCTTGTTTGTTCCGGGTGACCCACAGTATTGGGATGGCCTAAGGGTCGTTGGAGGTTTCTCCTAATTTGTACGATTTTGGACCATGGAATGGGCAGAATTCCCATGGATTGGTAGGCACAGTCCTAATGTGTGGCTCCAGGGGCCCAGCCTGGAGGGCGTGTGGCCCAAGACGTTGAGGACAGAAGTCTGAAAACACAAACTCAGCTTAGGTTTGGGGACGTAGGTATGGCAGGCCCGATCTACAAACCATGAGAAGAACTCTACAGGATATGAAGAAAGTGCGAGTCTGTGGCGATTGCTCAGGCTTTTGTCTCTGGATTTTGTATCAGTGATGGCCGTGGAATGTCGGTGAGGCCTCATGGTCCATGGACGAATCCTCCTCTCTGAGGATTTGGCCCGATTCCCAATTGCTTTTCGTCAATCTGTGGGATGGGAGGACTCATTTCAGTTTTGTTACCTCAGGTGTCCCACCAAAAGAGGAATTCCAAAGCAAAGCCGTGGGGAAGACTGAAGGGACAATCCGAACTATGGTGAAAAATTGGGGCCTAGGGGCATGGGAAGCCCAATATGCTATCTCTTCATCCAGCCACTGCGTGGCCTTACTTGAGGACTGGGCTCAGCCTGAGGGTCACAATGTGTGTTTGTGACCAATGTGGCCCGGGAGCATGGGCGGGGCCTCATGGGCCACACTGGTTTCAACGACACTGAACGTTGGACAACATGCCAACCACAAGGTTTCTTGCCATGGGGAAGGATTTCTGATTTCTGCATCACCTTCAACCCTGGGCAGTGATTGGAGATAAGGTCTAGGTTCTGAAACCTGAAAACCGAGGTTGGGAAGAGATGATGACCTAAGGCCATGGCGGCTCGATGTGCTCAGTGTGCGGCCAGCTGTCTGGGAGGGGCCAGGGGGTCCAGGCTCAGGCTGTGTCAGAAAGGGCATTAGTGCCCTGGTCAGCCTATGTATTTGGGGTACAGCCAAGGTCGGTGCAGGTTGATCCTCCTTTGGGGTTACTGGGTAGCCCCAGAGGACAATGTTTTTTATCTGGAGGGCAGGCAGAGTGCTGCATTGTAGTTCTGGATTGCCAAACTGGAGGCCTTGTGGGCCAGTAGTCTGACGACAAAAGTCTGAGAACACAAGCTAGGCTTAGGTTTCTGGGTGAGGCCATGGCAGGCACAATCTACAGACCTGAATCGAGATCTCGTGCATCTGAAGTCAGGGCGAGGATCAGACGATCGCTCAGGTTGGAGTTTCTGTCCCTGATGGCCCCTTCATGAATGGGGGGGCATCACGAGGCCATGGGGGTTTTCCCATGATGGGAGTTGTGAGAAGCTCCAAACTGCAGAGAGTCTTCGGCAGGACAATTGAGACCTGTTGTTTGGCTCCAGGCCAATGATTCTGAGCAGGGTTCTAAGGATGGATGGCTGGGTAGCCCACCTCGCATTCCAATTGTCTCCTAGCAACAAGACAGTTTAGATCTCCTGGATCTGTGGGGAGCTACCGAGGATGCTGAGTTGAAATGCACACCCCTGGGGATGGGTCCGAATGTGCTTTAGTGTCTATGGAGACCTTGGAATGAAGCGGTGGCACTGGGGCCCTAAAGGGTTCTCCTAAACAGAGGCTTTGACACAGCTCCAACGTGCAAGTTTCCCATGTGTAGATGAGATGTTTTCTGATGGGTGAAACAAGAAACAGCTATATGCTGCTTTTGAAATCCAGGCCTCTGAGGAGAGATGCCTGGAAACCAAAGCAATGGATCTGATTAGTGCCTAGGGGCCTGTTCTTTCCTTTTTACCTCTGGGGACATCTGTCTATGGGTCTGAGTGCAGGTAGGGGCTCATTTGGGCTCAGATTGCCCCTGTTTTTCCTGGGAAGCTACCACTATTGAGATATATCAGGGACTTTGGAGGTTTATCCTATTAGAAGGGTTGTGGCCATTGGAATGGGCACACACAATTCCCTTGGAGAGGGCAAGTACAGTCCTCAGGTTTGGCTCCAGGGGCCTGAGCCTGTAGGTTGTGTCGTCCAGCCCTTTTTGGACAGTTGTCTGAAAACACAAACTCGGCTTATGTTTCAGGTCATAGGTATGGCAGGACTGATCTACAGACCATGAGGAGAACTTTTCGGGATTTGAAAGAAGGGCGAGTGTGAGGCTCCTGCTCAAGTTTTTGTCTCGGGATATCGTGTCACTCATGGTCGTGGAATTTCTGGGTGACTTCATGGGAAATGGACGAGTCTTACTCTCTGGTGGTTTGGCCCCGTCCAAAGAGTTTGGGGTCATTCTGTCGGCTAGAAGAAGTCCGTTTTATTTTGTTGTTGTTGTTGTTTTCTTTTATAACCTCAGGTGTCCCACCAAATGAGGGATTTCAGAGTAGAGCCCTAGGAGGGGCGACTGGACAATCAGAAATCTGGTTAAAAATTGGGGCCTAGGGACATGTCAAGCCCATTATGACATCTAATGGTCCAGCCACTGAGAGGACTTACTAGAGGACAGGACTCATGCTGAGGGTCACAATGCGTGTGTATGCCCTCGTCGCACTCAAGAATGGGCGGGGCCTCAGGGTTTCTCCTACACTGATCGTTGGACAACGTGCCAACCACAAGGGTTCTTGCCATGGGTAAGGAGGAGTTCTGATTTCTGCATCAGACTCACCCCTGGGCAGTGATTGGAGATAAGGTCTCGGTTCTGAAGCCTGAAAACTGAGGTAGGGAAGAGATGATGACCTAAGGCCATGGCGGGTTTTATGTGCTCAGTGTGCGGTCAGCTTTCTGGCTGTTGGTCAGGAGGTCCGGGCTCAGGATGTGTTCGACAGTGCATTAGTGCCCAGGTTAGACTATATAATTTGGGTAAAGTCGAGTGCTGTGTAGGTTTACCCTCATTTAAGGTGCCTGGGCAGCTCATGAGGCAATCATTTTTTTCTCTAGAGGGCAGGCAGAGTGCTGCATTGTGGGTCCGGAATTGCCAAACTTGAGGGCTTTGGGGCCAGGAGTGTGAGGATGGAAGTCTGAGAAGACAAGCTAGACTTTGGTTTCAGGGCGAGGGCACGGCAGGTACCCCCTGCAGATCTGAACCAATATCTCATGCATCTGAAGTCAGGGCGAGGATCAGACGTTGGCTCAGGTGGGAGTTTCTGAGCATGACGGCCGCTTCATGAAGGGAGCGGAATCTCGAGACCATTGAGGTTTTCCCACGTTGGGAGTTGTGGGATGCCCCCTTCCAGGATTCCTTCTTCCGGACAATTGAGACCTGTTGGACAGCTCCAGGACATCCCATATGGAATGACTCCAGAGCACCGTTCGCGGATGGATGCCTGGGAAGCCCGCCTCGCATTCGAATTGTCTCCTAGCAACAAGACAGTTTAGATCTGATGGCTCTGCGGGAGCAACCTCGGTGGCTGAGTTGAAATGGACTTTCCTGAGGATGTGTCCTAATGTGTTTTTGTGTCCATGAGGGCCTTGGAATGGGGCGGTGGCACCGGCAACCTGAAGTACTTTCCTAAGCTTTGGACATGGCTCCCATGCACAGGTTTACTTGTGGAGACGAGATGAGTTCTGATGGGTGCCTCAGGAAAACCCCTATGCTCGTATTGGAATCAGGCTTTTGAGGACACATGCCTGTAACCCATAGCAATGGATCCTATTATGGCCTAGGGTCCTGTCTGGTTCAATCTTCTTCTCTGGGGACATCCATCTATGGTATGAGTGGAGGTCGATTATCAGCTGGTGTCAGACACCCCTTGTTTGTTCCGGGTGACCCACACTATTGGGATGGCCTAAGGGTCGTTGGAGGTTTCTCCTAATTTGTACGATTTTGGACCATGGAATGGGCAGAATTCCCATGGATTGGTAGGCACAGTCCTAATGTGTGGCTCCAGGGGCCCAGCCTGGAGGGCGTGTGGCCCAAGACTTTGAGGACAGAAGTCTGAAAACACAAACTCAGCTTAGGTTTGGGGACGTAGGTATGGCAGGCCCGATCTACAAACCATGAGAAGAACTCTACAGGATATGAAGAAAGTGCGAGTCTGTGGCGATTGCTCAGGCTTTTGTCTCTGGATTTTGTATCAGCGATGGCCGTGGAATGTCGGGGAGGCCTCATGGGCCATGTACGAATCTTCCTCTCTGAGGATTTGGCCCGATTCCCAATTGCTTTTCGTCAATCTGTGGGATGGGAGGACTCATTTCAGTTTTGTTACCTCAGGTGTCCCACCAAAAGAGGAATTCCAAAGCAAAGCCGTGGGGAAGAGTGAAGGGACAATCCGAACTATGGTTAAAAATTGGGGCCTAGGGGCATGGCAAGCCCAATATGCTATCTCTTCATCCAGCCACTGAGTGGCCTTACTTGATGACTGGGCTCAGCCTTAGGGTCACAATGTGTGTTTGTGACCTTTGTGGCCCGCGAGCATGGGCCGGGCCTCATGGGCCACACTGGTTTCAACGACACTGAACGTTGGACAACATGCCAACCACAAGGTTTCTTGCCATGGGGAAGGAGTTCTGATTTCTGCATCACCTTCAACCCTGGGCAGTGATTGGAGATAAGGTCTAGGTTCTGAAACCTGAAAACCGAGGTTGGGAAGAGATGACGACCTAAGGCCATGGCGGCTCGATGTGCTCAGTGTGCGGCCAGCTGTCTGGGAGGGGCCAGGGGGTCCAGGCTCAGGCTGTGTCAGAAAGGGCATTAGTGCCCTGGTCAGCCTATGTATTTGGGGTACAGCCAAGGTCGGTGCAGGTTGATCCTCCTTTGGGGTTACTGGGTAGCCCCAGAGGACAATGTTTTTTATCTGGAGGGCAGGCAGAGTGCTGCATTGTAGTTCTGGATTGCCAAACTGGAGGCCTTGTGGGCCAGTAGTCTGACGACAAAAGTCTGAGAACACAAGCTAGGCTTAGGTTTCTGGGTGAGGCCATGGCAGGCACCATCTACAGACCTGAATCGGGATCTCGTGCATCTGAAGTCAGGGCGAGGATCAGACGATCGCTCAGGTTGGAGTTTCTGTCCCTGATGGCCCCTTCATGAATGGGGGGGCATCACGAGGCCATGGGGGTTTTCCCATGATGGGAGTTGTGAGAAGCTCCAAACTGCAGAGAGTCTTCGGCAGGACAATTGAGACCTGTTGTTTGGCTCCAGGCCAATGATTCTGAGCAGGGTTCTAAGGATGGATGGCTGGGTAGCCCACCTCGCATTCCAATTGTCTCCTAGCAACAAGACAGTTTAGATCTCCTGGATCTGTGGGGAGCTACCGAGGATGCTGAGTTGAAATGCACACCCCTGGGGATGGGTCCGAATGTGCTTTTGTGTCTATGGAGACCTTGGAATGAAGCGGTGGCACTGGGGCCCTAAAGGGTTCTCCTAAACAGAGGCTTTGACACAGCTCCAACGTGCAAGTTTCCCATGTGTAGATGAGATGTTTTCTGATGGGTGAAACAAGAAACAGCTATATGCTGCTTTTGAAATCCAGGCCTCTGAGGAGAGATGCCTGGAAACCAAAGCAATGGATCTGATTAGTGCCTAGGGGCCTGTTCTTTCCTTTTTACCTCTGGGGACATCTGTCTATGGGTCTGAGTGCAGGTAGGGGCTCATTTGGGCTCAGATTGCCCCTGTTTTTCCTGGGAAGCTACCACTATTGAGATATATCAGGGACTTTGGAGGTTTATCCTATTAGAAGGGTTGTGGCCATTGGAATGGGCACACACAACTCCCTTGGAGAGGGCAAGTACAGTCCTCAGGTTTGGCTCCAGGGGCCTGAGCCTGTAGGTTGTGTCGTCCAGCCCTTTTTGGACAGTTGTCTGAAAACACAAACTCGGCTTATGTTTCAGGTCTTAGGTATGGCAGGACTGATCTACAGACCATGAGGAGAACTTTTCGGGATTTGAAAGAAGGGCGAGTGTGAGGCTCCTGCTCAAGTTTTTGTCTCGGGATATCGTGTCACTCATGGTCGTGGAATTTCTGGGTGACTTCATGGGAAATGGACGAGTCTTACTCTCTGGTGGTTTGGCCCCGTCCAAAGAGTTTGGGTTCATTCTGTGGGCTGGAAGAAGTCCGTTTTATTTTGTTGTTGTTGTTGTTTTCTTTTTTAACCTCAGGTGTCCCACCAAATGAGGGATTTCAGAGTAGAGCCCTAGGAGGGGCGACTGGACAATCAGAAATCTGGTTAAAAATTGGGGCCTAGGGACATGTCAAGCCCATTATGACATCTAATGGTCCAGCCACTGAGAGGACTTACTAGAGGACAGGACTCATGCTGAGGGTCACAATGCGTGTGTATGCCCTCGTCGCACTCAAGAATGGGCGGCGCCTCAGGGTTTCTCCTACACTGATCGTTGGACAACGTGCCAACCACAAGGGTTCTTGCCATGGGTAAGGAGGAGTTCTGATTTCTGCATCAGACTCACCCCTGGGCAGTGATTGGAGATAAGGTCTCGGTTCTGAAGCCTGAAAACTGAGGTAGGGAAGAGATGATGACCTAAGGCCATGGCGGGTTTTATGTGCTCAGTGTGCGGTCAGCTTTCTGGGTGTTGGTCAAGAGGTCCGGGCTCAGGATGTGTTCGACAGTGCATTAGTGCCCAGGTTAGACTATATAATTTGGGTAAAGTCGAATGCTGGGTAGGTTTACCCTCATTTAAGGTGCCTGGGCAGCTCATGAGGCAATCATTTTTTTTCTAGAGGGCAGGCAGAGTGCTGCATTGTGGGTCCGGAATTGCCAAACTTGAGGGCTTTGGGGCCAGGAGTGTGAGGATGGAAGTCTGAGAAGACAAGCTAGACTTGGGTTTCAGGGCGAGGGCACGGCAGGTACCCCCTGCAGATCTGAACCAATATCTCATGCATCTGAAGTCAGGGCGAGGATCAGACGTTGGCTCAGGTGGGAGTTTCTGAGCATGACGGCCGCTTCATGAAGGGAGCGGAATCTCGAGACCATTGAGGTTTTCCCACGTTGGGAGTTGTGGGATGCCCCCTTCCAGGATTCCTTCTTCCGGACAATTGAGACCTGTTGGACAGCTCCAGGACATCCCATATGGAATGACTCCAGAGCACCGTTCGCGGATGGATGCCTGGGAAGCCCGCCTCGCATTCCAATTGTCTCCTAGCAACAAGACAGTTTAGATCTGATGGCTCTGCGGGAGCAACCTCGGTGGCTGAGTTGAAATGGACTTTCCTGAGGATGTGTCCTAATGTGTTTTTGTGTCCATGAGGGCCTTGGAATGGGGCGGTGGCACCGGCAACCTGAAGTACTTTCCTAAGCTTTGGACATGGCTCCCATGCACAGGTTTACTTGTGGAGACGAGATGAGTTCTAATGGGTGCCTCAGGAAAACCCCTATGCTCGTATTGGAATCAGGCTTTTGAGGACACATGCCTGTAACCCATAGCAATGGATCCTATTATGGCCTAGGGTCCTGTCTGGTTCAATCTTCTTCTCTGGGGACATCCATCTATGGTATGAGTGGAGGTCGATTATCAGCTGGTGTCAGACACCCCTTGTTTGTTCCGGGTGACCCACACTATTGAGATGGCCTAAGGGTCGTTGGAGGTTTCTCCTAATTTGTACGATTTTGGACCATGGAATGGGCAGAATTCCCATGGATTGGTAGGCACAGTCCTAATGTGTGGCTCCAGGGGCCCAGCCTGGAGGGTGTGTGGCCCAAGACTTTGAGGACAGAAGTCTGAAAACACAAACTCAGCTTAGGTTTGGGGACGTAGGTATGGCAGGCCCGATCTACAAACCATGAGAAGAACTCTACAGGATATGAAGAAAGTGCGAGTCTGTGGCGATTGCTCAGGCTTTTGTCTCTGGATTTTGTATCAGTGATGGCCGTGGAATGTCGGGGAGGCCTCATGGGCCATGGACGAATCTCCCTCTCTGAGGATTTGGCCCGATTCCCAATTGCTTTTCGTCAATCTGTGGGATTGGAGGACTCATTTTAGTTTTGTTACCTCAGGTGTCCCACCAAAAGAGGAATTCCAAAGCAAAGCCGTGGGGAAGACTGAAGGGACAATCCGAACTATGGTTAAAAATTGGGGCCTAGGGGCATGGCAAGCCCAATATGCTATCTCTTCATCCAGCCACTGAGTGGCCTTACTTGAGGACTGGGCTCAGCCTGAGGGTCACAATGTGTGTTTGTGACCAATGTGGCCCGCGAGCATGGGCGGGGCCTCATGGGCCACACTGGTTTCAACGACACTGAACGTTGGACAACATGCCAACCACAAGGTTTCTTGCCATGGGGAAGGAGTTCTGATTTCTGCATCACCTTCAACCCTGGGCAGTGATTGGAGATAAGGTCTAGGTTCTGAAACCTGAAAACCGAGGTTGGGAAGAGATGACGACCTAAGGCCATGGCAGCTCGATGTGCTCAGTGTGCGGCCAGCTGTCTGGGAGGGGCCAGGGGGTCCAGGCTCAGGCTGTGTCAGAAAGGGCATTAGTGCCCTGGTCAGCCTATGTATTTGGGGTACAGCCAAGGTCGGTGCAGGTTGATCCTCATTTGGGGTTACTGGGTAGCCCCAGAGGACAATGTTTTTTATCTGGAGGGCAGGCAGAGTGCTGCATTGTAGTTCTGGATTGCCAAACTGGAGGCCTTGTGGGCCAGTAGTCTGACGACAAAAGTCTGAGAACACAAGCTAGGCTTAGGTTTCTGGGTGAGGCCATGGCAGGCACCATCTACAGACCTGAATCGAGATCTCGTGCATCTGAAGTCAGGGCGAGGATCAGACGATCGCTCAGGTTGGAGTTTCTGTCCCTGATGGCCCCTTCATGAATGGGGGGGCATCACGAGGCCATGGGGGTTTTCCCATGATGGGAGTTGTGAGAAGCTCCAAACTGCAGAGAGTCTTCGGCAGGACAATTGAGACCTGTTGTTTGGCTCCAGGCCAATGATTCTGAGCAGGGTTCTAAGGATGGATGGCTGGGTAGCCCACCTCGCGTTCCAATTGTCTCCTAGCAACAAGACAGTTTAGATCTCCTGGATCTGTGGGGAGCTACCGAGGATGCTGAGTTGAAATGCACACCCCTGGGGATGGGTCCGAATGTGCTTTTGTGTCTATGGAGACCTTGGAATGAAGCGGTGGCACTGGGGCACTAAAGGGTTCTCCTAAACAGAGGCTTTGACACAGCTCCAACGTGCAAGTTTCCCATGTGTAGATGAGATGTTTTCTGATGGGTGAAACAAGAAACAGCTATATGCTGCTTTTGAAATCCAGGCCTCTGAGGAGAGATGCCTGGAAACCAAAGCAATGGATCTGATTAGTGCCTAGGGGCCTGTTCTTTCCTTTTTACCTCTGGGGACATCTGTCTATGGGTCTGAGTGCAGGTAGGGGCTCAGTTGGGCTCAGATAGCCCCTGTTTTTCCTGGGAAGCTACCACTATTGAGATATATCAGGGACTTTGGAGGTTTATCCTATTAGAAGGGTTGTGGCCATTGGAATGGGCACACACAATTCCCTTGGAGAGGGCAAGTACAGTCCTCAGGTTTGGCTCCAGGGGCCTGAGCCTGTAGGTTGTGTCGTCCAGCCCTTTTTGGACAGTTGTCTGAAAACACAAACTCGGCTTATGTTTCAGGTCATAGGTATGGCAGGACTGATCTACAGACCATGAGGAGAACTTTTCGGGATTTGAAAGAAGGGCGAGTGTGAGGCTCCTGCTCAAGTTTTTGTCTCGGGATATCGTGTCACTCATGGTCGTGGAATTTCTGGGTGACTTCATGGGAAATGGACGAGTCTTACTCTCTGGTGGTTTGGCCCCGTCCAAAGAGTTTGGGTTCATTCTGTGGGCTGGAAGAAGTCCGTTTTATTTTGTTGTTGTTGTTGTTTTCTTTTTTAACCTCAGGTGTCCCACCAAATGAGGGATTTCAGAGTAGAGCCCTAGGAGGGGCGACTGGACAATCAGAAATCTGGTTAAAAATTGGGGCCTAGGGACATGTCAAGCCCATTATGACATCTAATGGTCCAGCCACTGAGAGGACTTACTAGAGGACAGGACTCATGCTGAGGGTCACAATGCGTGTGTATGCCCTCGTCGCACTCAAGAATGGGCGGGGCCTCAGGGTTTCTCCTACACTGATCGTTGGACAACGTGCCAACCACAAGGGTTCTTGCCATGGGTAAGGAGGAGTTCTGATTTCTGCATCAGACTCACCCCTGGGCAGTGATTGGAGATAAGGTCTCGGTTCTGAAGCCTGAAAACTGAGGTAGGGAAGAGATGATGACCTAAGGCCATGGCGGGTTTTATGTGCTCAGTGTGCGGTCAGCTTTCTGGGTGTTGGTCAGGAGGTCCGGGCTCAGGATGTGTTCGACAGTGCATTAGTGCCCAGGTTAGACTATATAATTTGGGTAAAGTCGAGTGCTGTGTAGGTTTACCCTCATTTAAGGTGCCTGGGCAGCTCATGAGGCAATCATTTTTTTTCTAGAGGGCAGTCAGAGTGCTGCATTGTGGGTCCGGAATTGCCAAACTTGAGGGCTTTGGGGCCAGGAGTGTGAGGATGGAAGTCTGAGAAGACAAGCTAGACTTGGGTTTCAGGGCGAGGGCACGGCAGGTACCCCCTGCAGATCTGAACCAATATCTCATGCATCTGAAGTCAGGGCGAGGATCAGTCTTTGGCTCAGGTGGGAGTTTCTGAGCATGACGGCCGCTTCATGAAGGGAGCGGAATCTCGAGACCATTGAGGTTTTCCCACGTTGGGAGTTGTGGGATGCCCCCTTCCAGGATTCCTTCTTCCGGACAATTGAGACCTGTTGGACAGCTCCAGGACATCCCATATGGAATGACTCCAGAGCACCGTTCGCGGATGGATGCCTGGGAAGCCCGCCTCGCATTCCAATTGTCTCCTAGCAACAAGACAGTTTAGATCTGATGGCTCTGCGGGAGCAACCTCGGTGGCTGAGTTGAAATGGACTTTCCTGAGGATGTGTCCTAATGTGTTTTTGTGTCCATGAGGGCCTTGGAATGGGGCGGTGGCACCGGCAACCTGAAGTACTTTCCTAAGCTTTGGACATGGCTCCCATGCACAGGTTTACTTGTGGAGACGAGATGAGTTCTGATGGGTGCCTCAGGAAAACCCCTATGCTCGTATTGGAATCAGGCTTTTGAGGACACATGCCTGTAACACAAAGCAATGGATCCTATTATGGCCTAGGGTCCTGTCTGGTTCAATCTTCTTCTCTGGGGACATCCATCTATGGTATGAGTGGAGGTCGATTATCAGCTGGTGTCAGACACCCCTTGTTTGTTCCGGGTGACCCACACTATTGGGATGGCCTAAGGGTCGTTGGAGGTTTCTCCTAATTTGTACGATTTTGGACCATGGAATGGGCAGAATTCCCATGGATTGGTAGGCACAGTCCTAATGTGTGGCTCCAGGGGCCCAGCCTGGAGGGCGTGTGGCCCAAGACTTTGAGGACAGAAGTCTGAAAACACAAACTCAGCTTAGGTTTGGGGACGTAGGTATGGCAGGCCCGATCTACAAACCATGAGAAGAACTCTACAGGATATGAAGAAAGTGCGAGTCTGTGGCGATTGCTCAGGCTTTTGTCTCTGGATTTTGTATCAGTGATGGCCGTGGAATGTCGGGGAGGCCTCATGGGCCATGGACGAATCTCCCTCTCTGAGGATTTGGCCCGATTCCCAATTGCTTTTCGTCAATCTGTGGGATGGGAGGACTCATTTCAGTTTTGTTACCTCAGGTGTCCCACCAAAAGAGGAATTCCAAAGCCAAGCCGTGGGGAAGACTGAAGGGACAATCCGAACTATGGTTAAAAATTGGGGCCTAGGGGCATGGCAAGCCCAATTTGCTATCTCTTCATCCAGCCACTGAGTGGCCTTACTTGAGGACTGGGCTCAGCCTGAGGGTCACAATGTGTGTTTGTGACCAATGTGGCCCGCGAGCATGGGCGGGGCCTCATGGGACACACTGGTTTCAACGACACTGAACGTTGGACAACATGCCAACCACAAGGTTTCTTGCCATGGGGAAGGAGTTCTGATTTTTGCATTACCTTCAACATGGACAGTGATTGGAGATAAGGTCTAGGTTCTGAAACCTGAAAAACGAGGTTGGGAAGAGATGACGACCTAAGGCCATGGCGGCTCGATGTGCTCAGTGTGCGGCCAGCTGTCTGGGAGGGGCTAGGGGGTCCAGGCTCAGGCTGTGTCAGAAAGGGCATTAGTGCCCTGGTCAGCCTATGTATTTGGGGTACAGCCAAGGTCGGTGCAGGTTGATCCTCATTTGGGGTTACTGGGTAGCCCCAGAGGACAATGTTTTTTATCTGGAGGGCAGGCAGAGTGCTGCATTGTAGTTCTGGATTGCCAAACTAAAGGCCTTGTGGGCCAGTAGTCTGACGACAAAAGTCTGAGAACACAAGCTAGGCTTAGGTTTCTGGGTGAGGCCATGGCTGGCACCATCTACTGACCTGAATCGAGATCTCGTGCATCTGAAGTCAGGGCGAGGATCAGACGATCGCTCAGGTTGGAGTTTCTGTCCCTGATGGCCCCTTCATGAATGGGGGGGCATCACGAGGCCATGGGTGTTTTCCCATGATGGGAGTTGTGAGAAGCTCCAAACTGCAGAGAGTCTTCGGCAGGACAATTGAGACCTGTTGTTTGGCTCCAGGCCAATGATTCTGAGCAGGGTTCTAAGGATGGATGGCTGGGTAGCCCACCTCACATTCCAATTGTCTCCTAGCAACAAGACAGTTTAGATCTCCTGGATCTGTGGGGAGCTACCGAGGATGCTGAGTTGAAATGCACACCCCTGGGGATGGGTCCGAATGTGCTTTTGTGTCTATGGAGACCTTGGAATGAAGCGGTGGCACTGGGGCCCTAAAGGGTTCTCCTAAACAGAGGCTTTGACACAGCTCCAACGTGCAAGTTTCCCATGTGTAGATGAGATGTTTTCTGATGGGTGAAACAAGAAACAGCTATATGCTGCTTTTGAAATCCAGGCCTCTGAGGAGAGATGCCTGGAAACCAAAGCAATGGATCTGATTAGTGCCTAGGGTCCTGTTCTTTCCTTTTTACCTCTGAGGACATCTGTCTATGGGTCTGAGTGCAGGTAGGGGCTCATTTGGGCTCAGATTGCCCCTGTTTTTCCTGGGAAGCTACCACTATTGAGATATATCAGGGACTTTGGAGGTTTATCCTATTAGAAGGGTTGTGGCCATTGGAATGGGCACACACAATTCCCTTGGAGAGGGCAAGTACAGTCCTCAGGTTTGGCTCCAGGGGCCTGAGCCTGTAGGTTGTGTCGTCCAGCCCTTTTTGGACAGTTGTCTGAAAACACAAACTCGGCTTATGTTTCAGGTCATAGGTATGGCAGGACTGATCTACAGACCATGAGGAGAACTTTTCGGGATTTGAAAGAAGGGCGAGTGTGAGGCTCCTGCTCAAGTTTTTGTCTCGGGATATCGTGTCACTCATGGTCGTGGAATTTCTGGGTGACTTCATGGGAAATGGACGAGTCTTACTCTCTGGTGGTTTGGCCCCGTCCAAAGAGTTTGGGTTCATTCTGTGGGCTGGAAGAAGTCCGTTTTATTTTGTTGTTGTTGTTGTTGTTGTTTTCTTTTTTAACCTCAGGTGTCCCACCAAATGAGGGTTTTCAGAGTAGAGCCCTAGGAGGGGCGACTGGACAATCAGAAATCTGGTTAAAAATTGGGGCCTAGGGACATGTCAAGCCCATTATGACATCTAATGGTCCAGCCACTGAGAGGACTTACTAGAGGACAGGACTCATGCTGAGGGTCACAATGCGTGTGTATGCCCTCGTCGCACTCAAGAATGGGCGGGGCCTCAGGGTTTCTCCTACACTGATCATTGGACAACGTGCCAACCACAAGGGTTCTAGCCATGGGTAAGGAGGAGTTCTGATTTCTGCATCAGACTCACCCCTGGGCAGTGATTGGAGATAAGGTCTCGATTCTGAAGCCTGAAAACTGAGGTAGGGAAGAGATGATGACCTAAGGCCATGGCGGGTTTTATGTGCTCAGTGTGCGGTCAGCTTTCTGGGTGTTGGTCAGGAGGTCCGGGCTCAGGATGTGTTCGACAGTGCATTAGTGCCCAGGTTAGACTATATAATTTGGGTAAAGTCGAGTGCTGTGTAGGTTTACCCTCATTTAAGGTGCCTGGGCAGCTCATGAGGCAATCATTTTTTTCTCTAGAGGGCAGGCAGAGTGCTGCATTGTGGGTCCGGAATTGCCAAACTTGAGGGCTTTGGGGCCAGGAGTGTGAGGATGGAAGTCTGAGAAGACAAGCTAGACTTGGGTTTCAGGGCGAGGGCACGGCAGGTACCCCCTGCAGATCTGAACCAATATCTCATGCATCTGAAGTCAGGGCGAGGATCAGACGTTGGCTCAGGTGGGAGTTTCTGAGCATGACGGCCGCTTCATGAAGGGAGCGGAATCTCGAGACCATTGAGGTTTTCCCACGTTGGGAGTTGTGGGATGCCCCCTTCCAGGATTCCTTCTTCCGGACAATTGAGACCTGTTGGACAGCTCCAGGACATCCCATATGGAATGACTCCAGAGCACCGTTCGCGGATGGATGCCTGGGAAGCCCGCCTCGCATTCCAATTGTCTCCTAGCAACAAGACAGTTTAGATCTGATGGCTCTGCGGGAGCAACCTCGGTGGCTTAGTTGAAATGGACTTTCCTGAGGATGTGTCCTAATGTGTTTTTGTGTCCATGAGGGCCTTGGAATGGGGCGGTGGCACCGGCAACCTGAAGTACTTTCCTAAGCTTTGGACATGGCTCCCATGCACAGGTTTACTTGTGGAGACGAGATGAGTTCTGATGGGTGCCTCAGGAAAACCCCTATGCTCGTATTGGAATCAGGCTTTTGAGGACACATGCCTGTAACCCATAGCAATGGATCCTATTATGGCCTAGGGTCCTGTCTGGTTCAATCTTCTTCTCTGGGGACATCCATCTATGGTATGAGTGGAGGTCGATTATCAGCTGGTGTCAGACACCCCTTGTTTGTTCCGGGTGACCCACACTATTGGGATGGCCTAAGGGTCGTTGGAGGTTTCTACTAATTTGTACGATTTTGGACCATGGAATGGGTAGAATTCCCATGGATTGGTAGGCACAGTCCAAATGTGTGGCTCCAGGGGCCCAGCCTGGAGGGTGTGTGGCCCAAGACTTTGAGGACAGAAGTCTGAAAACACAAACTCAGCTTAGGTTTGGGGACGTAGGTATGGCAGGACCGATCTACAAACCATGAGAAGGACTCTACAGGATATGAAGAAAGTGCGAGTCTTTGGCGATTGCTCAGGCTTTTGTCTCTGGATTTTGTATCAGTGATGGCCGTGGAATGTCGGGGAGGCCTCATGGGCCATGGACGAATCTTCCTCTCTGAGGATTTGGCCCGATTCCCAATTGCTTTTCGTCAATCTGTGGGATGGGAGGACTCATTTCAGTTTTGTTACCTCAGGTGTCCCACCAAAAGAGGAATTCCAAAGCCAAGCCGTGGGGAAGACTGAAGGGACAATCCGAACTATGGTTAAAAATTGGGGCCTAGGGGCATGGCAAGCCCAATATGCTATCTCTTCATCCAGCCACTGAGTGGCCTTACTTGAGGACTGGGCTCAGCCTGAGGGTCACAATGTGTGTTTGTGACCAATGTGGCCCGCGAGCATGGGCGGGGCCTCATGGGACACACAGGTTTCAACGACACTGAACGTTGGACAACATGCCAACCACAAGGTTTCTTGCCATGGGGAAGGAGTTCTGATTTCTGCATCACCTTCAAATGGACAGTGATTGGAGATAAGGCCTAGGTTCTGAAACCTGAAAACCGAGGTTGGGAAGAGATGACGACCTAAGGCCATGGCGGCTCGATGTGCTCAGTGTGCGGCCAGCTGTCTGGAAGGGGCCAGGGGGTCCAGGCTCAGGCTGTGTCAGAAAGGGCATTAGTGCCCTGGTCAGCCTATGTATTTGGGGTACAGCCAAGGTCGGTGCAGGTTGATCCTCCTTTGGGGGTACTGGGTAGCCCCAGAGGACTATGTTTTTTATCTGGAGGGCAGGCAGAGTGCTGCATTGTAGTTCTGGATTGCCAAACTGGAGGCCTTGTGGGCCAGTAGTCTGACGACAAAAGTCTGAGAACACAAGCTAGGCTTAGGTTTCTGGGTGAGGCCATGGCAGGCACAATCTACAGACCTGAATCGAGATCTCGTGCATCTGAAGTCAGGGCGAGGATCAGACGATCGCTCAGGTTGGAGTTTCTGTCCCTGATGGCCCCTTCATGAATGGGGGGGCATCACGAGGCTATGGGGGTTTTCCCATGATGGGAGTTGTGAGAAGCTCCAAACTGCAGAGAGTCTTCGGCAGGACAATTGAGACCTGTTGTTTGGTTCCAGGCCAATGATTCTGAGCAGGGTTCTAAGGATGGATGGCTGGGTAGCCCACCTCGCGTTCCAATTGTCTCCTAGCAACAAGACAGTTTAGATCTCCTGGATCTGTGGGGAGCTACCGAGGATGCTGAGTTGAAATGCACACCGCTGGGGATGGGTCCGAATGTGCTTTTGTGTCTATGGAGACCTTGGAATGAAGCGGTGGCTCTGGGGCTCTAAATGGTTCTCCTAAACAGAGGCTTTGACACAGCTCCAACGTGCAAGTTTCCCATGTGTAGATGAGATGTTTTCTGATGGGTGAAACAAGAAACAGCTATATGCTGCTTTTGAAATCCAGGCCTCTGAGGAGAGATGCCTGGAAACCAAAGCAATGGATCTGATTAGTGCCTAGGGTCCTGTTCTTTCCTTTTTACCTCTGAGGACATCTGTCTATGGGTCTGAGTGCAGGTAGGGGCTCATTTGGGCTCAGATTGCCCCTGTTTTTCCTGGGAAGCTACCACTATTGAGATATATCAGGGACTATGGAAGTTTATCCTATTAGAAGGGTTGTGGCCATTGGAATGGGCACACACAATTCCCTTGGAGAGGGCAAGTACAGTCCTCAGGTTTGGCTCCAGGGGCCTGAGCCTGTAGGTTGTGTAGTCCAGCCCTTTTTGGACAGTTGTCTGAAAACACAAACTCGGCTTATGTTTCAGGTCATAGGTATGGCAGGACTGATCTACAGACCATGAGGAGAACTTTTCGGGATTTGAACGAAGGGCGAGTGTGAGGCTCCTGCTCAAGTTTTTGTCTCGGGATATCGTGTCACTCATGGTCGTGGAATTTCTGGGTGACTTCATGGGAAATGGACGAGTCTTACTCTCTGGTGGTTTGGCCCCGTCCAAAGAGATTGGGTTCATTCTGTGGGCTGGAAGAAGTCCGTTTTATTTTGTTGTTGTTGTTGTTTTCTTTTTTAACCTCAGGTGTCCCACCAAATGAGGGATTTCAGAGTAGAGCCCTAGGGGGGGCGACTGGACAATCAGAAATCTGGTTAAAAATTGGGGCCTAGGGACATGTCAAGCCCATTATGACATCTAATGGTCCAGCCACTGAGAGGACTTACTAGAGGACAGGACTCATGCTGAGGGTCACAATGCGTGTGTATGCCCTCGTCGCACTCAAGAATGGGCGGGGCCTCAGGGTTTCTCCTACACTGATCATTGGACAACGTGCCAACCACAAGGGTTCTTGCCATGGGTAAGGAGGAGTTCTGATTTCTGCATCAGACTCACCCCTGGGCAGTGATTGGAGATAAGGTCTCGGTTCTGAAGCCTGAAAACTGAGGTAGGGAAGAGATGATGACCTAAGGCCATGGCGGGTTTTATGTGCTCAGTGTGCGGTCAGCTTTCTGGGTGTTGGTCAGGAGGTCCGGGCTCAGGATGTGTTCGACAGTGCATTAGTGCCCAGGTTAGACTATATAATTTGGGTAAAGTCGAGTGCTGTGTAGGTTTACCCTCATTTAAGGTGCCTGGGCAGCTCATGAGGCAATCATTTTTTTTCTAGAGGGCAGGCAGAGTGCTGCATTGTGGGTCCGGAATTGCGAAAGTTGAGGGCTTTGGGGCCAGGAGTGTGAGGATGGAAGTCTGAGAAGACAAGCTAGACTTGGGTTTCAGGGCGAGGGCACGGCAGGTACCCCCTGCAGATCTGAACCAATATCTCATGCATCTGAAGTCAGGGCGAGGATCAGACGTTGGCTCAGGTGGGAGTATCTGAGCATGACGGCCGCTTCATGAAGGGAGCGGAACCTCGAGACAATTGATGTTTTCCCACGTTGGGAGTTGTGGGATGCCCCCTTCCAGGATTCCTTCTTCCGGACAATTGAGACCTGTTGGACAGCTCCAGGACATCCCATATGGAATGACTCCAGAGCACCGTTCGCGGATGGATGCCTGGGAAGCCCGCCTCGCATTCCAATTGTCTCCTAGCAACAAGACAGTTTAGATCTGATGGCTCTGCGGGAGCAACCTCGGTGGCTGAGTTGAAATGGACTTTCCTGAGGATGTGTCCTAATGTGTTTTTGTGTCCATGAGGGCCTTGGAATGGGGCGGTGGCAACGGCAACCTGAAGTACTTTCCTAAGCTTTGGACATGGCTCCCATGCACAGGTTTACTTGTGGAGACGTGATGAGTTCTGATGGGTGCCTCAGGAAAACCCCTATGCTCGTATTGGAATCAGGCTTTTGAGGACACATGCCTGTAACCCATAGCAATGGATCCTATTATGGCCTAGGGTCCTGTCTGGTTCAATCTTCTTCTCTGGGGACATCCATCTATGGTATGAGTGGAGGTCGATTATCAGCTGGTGTCAGACACCCCTTGTTTGTTCCGGGTGACCCACACTATTGGGATGGCCTAAGGGTCGTTGGAGGTTTCTCCTAATTTGTACGATTTTGGACCATGGAATGGGCAGAATTCCCATGGATTGGTAGGCACAGTCCAAATGTGTGGCTCCAGGGGCCCAGCCTGGAGGGTGTGTGGCCCAAGACTTTGAGGACAGAAGTCTGAAAACACAAACTCAGCTTAGGTTTGGGGACGTAGGTATGGCAGGCCCGATCTACAAACCATGAGAAGAACTCTACAGGATATGAAGAAAGTGCGAGTCTGTGGCGATTGCTCAGGCTTTTGTCTCTGGATTTTGTATCAGTGATGGCCGTGGAATGTCGGGGAGGCCTCATGGGCCATGGACGAATCTTCCTCTCTGAGGATTTGGCCCGATTCCCAATTGCTTTTCGTCAATCTGTGGGATGGGAGGACTCATTTCAGTTTTGTTACCTCAGGTGTCCCACCAAAAGAGGAATTCCAAAGCCAAGCCGTGGGGAAGACTGAAGGGACAATCCGAACTATGGTTAAAAATTGGGGCCTAGGGGCATGGCAAGCCCAATATGCTATCTCTTCATCCAGCCACTGAGTGGCCTTACTTGAGGACTGGGCTCAGCCTGAGGGTCACAATGTGTGTTTGTGACCAATGTGGCCCGCGAGCATGGGCGGGGCCTCATGGGACACACTGGTTTCAACGACACTGAACGTTGGACAACATGCCAACCACAAGGTTTCTTGCCATGGGGAAGGAGTTCTGATTTCTGCATCACCTTCAACATGGACAGTGATTGGAGATAAGGTCTAGGTTCTGAAACCTGAAAACCGAGGTTGGGAAGAGATGACGACCTAAGGCCATGGCGGCTCGATGTGCTCAGTGTGCGGCCAGCTGTCTGGAAGGGGCCAGGGGGTCCAGGCTCAGGCTGTGTCAGAAAGGGCATTAGTGCCCTGGTCAGCCTATGTATTTGGGGTACAGCCAAGGTCGGTGCAGGTTGATCCTCCTTTGGGGGTACTGGGTAGCCCCAGAGGACAATGTTTTTTATCTGGAGGGCAGGCAGAGTGCTGCATTGTAGTTCTGGATTGCCAAACTGGAGGCCTTGTGGGCCAGTAGCCTGACGACAAAAGTCTGAGAACACAAGCTAGGCTTAGGTTTCTGGGTGAGGCCATGGCAGGCACCATCTACAGACCTGAATCGAGATCTCGTGCATCTGAAGTCAGGGCGAGGATCAGACGATCGCTCAGGTTGGAGTTTCTGTCCCTGATGGCCCCTACATGAATGGGGGGGCATTACGAGGCCATGGGGGTTTTCCCATGATGGGACTTGTGAGAAGCTCCAAACTCAGAGAGTCTTCGGCAGGACAATTGAGACCTGTTGTTTGGCTCCAGGCCAATGATTCTGAGCAGGGTTCTAAGGATGGATGGCTGGGTAGCCCACCTCGCATTCCAATTGTCTCCTAGCAACAAGACAGTTTAGATCTCCTGGATCTGTGGGGAGCTACCGAGGATGCTGAGTTGAAATGCACACCCCTGGGGATGGGTCCGAATGTGCTTTTGTGTCTATGGAGACCTTGGAATGAAGCGGTGGCCCTGGGGCCCTAAAGGGTTCTCCTAAACAGAGGCTTTGACACAGCTCCAACGTGCAAGTTTCCCATGTGTAGATGAGATGTTTTCTGATGGGTGAAACAAGAAACAGCTATATGCTGCTTTTGAAATCCAGGCCTCTGAGGAGAGATGCCTGGAAACCAAAGCAATGGATCTGATTAGTGCCTAGGGGCCTGTTCTTTCCTTTTTACCTCTGGGGACATCTGTCTATGGGTCTGAGTGTAGGTAGGGGCTCATTTGGGCTCAGATTGCCCCTGTTTTTCCTGGGAAGCTACCACTATTGAGATATATCAGGGACTTTGGAGGTTTATCCTATTAGAAGGGTTGTGGCCATTGGAATGGGCACACACAATTCCCTTGGAGAGGGCAAGTACAGTCCTCAGGTTTGGCTCCAGGGGCCTGAGCCTGTAGGTTGTGTCGTCCAGCCCTTTTTGGACAGTTGTCTGAAAACACAAACTCGGCTTATGTTTCAGGTCATAGGTATGGCAGGACTGATCTACAGACCATGAGGAGAACTTTTCGGGATTTGAACGAAGGGCGAGTGTGAGGCTCCTGCTCAAGTTTTTGTCTCGGGATATCGTGTCACTCATGGTCGTGGAATTTCTGGGTGACTTCATGGGAAATGGACGAGTCTTACTCTCTGGTGGTTTGGCCCCGTCCAAAGAGTTTGGGGTCATTCTGTCGACTGGAAGAAGTCCGTTTTATTTTGTTGTTGTTGTTGTTTTCTTTTTTAACCTCAGGTGTCCCACCAAATGAGGGATTTCAGAATAGAGCCCTAGGAGGGGCGACTGGACAATCAGAAATCTGGTTAAAAATTGGGGCCTAGGGACATGTCAAGCCCATTATGACATCTAATGGTCCAGCCACTGAGAGGACTTACTAGAGGACAGGACTCATGCTGAGGGTCACAATGCGTGTGTATGCCCTCGTCGCACTCAAGAATGGGCGGGGCCTCAGGGTTTCTCCTACACTGATCATTGGACAACGTGCCAACCACAAGGGTTCTTGCCATGGGTAAGGAGGAGTTCTGATTTCTGCATCAGACTCACCCCTGGGCAGTGATTGGAGATAAGGTCTCGGTTCTGAATCCTGAAAACTGAGGTAGGGAAGAGATGATGACCTAAGGCCATGGCGGGTTTTATGTGCTCAGTGTGCGGTCAGCTTTCTGGCTGTTGGTCAGGAGGTCTGGGCTCAGGATGTGTTCGACAGTGCATTAGTGCCCAGGTTAGACTATATAATTTGGGTAAAGTCGAGTGCTGTGTAGGTTTACCCTCATTTAAGGTGCCTGGGCAGCTCATGAGGCAATCATTTTTTTCTCTAGAGGGCAGGCAGAGTGCTGCATTGTGGGTCCGGAATTGCCAAACTTGAGGGCTTTGGGGCCAGGAGTGTGAGGATGGAAGTCTGAGAAGACAAGCTAGACTTGGGTTTCAGGGCGAGGGCACGGCAGGTACCCCCTGCAGATCTGAACCAATATCTCATGCATCTGAAGTCAGGGCGAGGATCAGACGTTGGCTCAGGTGGGAGTTTCTGAGCATGACGGCCGCTTCATGAAGGGAGCGGAATCTCGAGACCATTGAGGTTTTCCCACGTTGGGAGTTGTGGGATGCCCCCTTCCAGGATTCCTTCTTCCGGACAATTGAGACCTGTTGGACAGCTCCAGGACATCCCATATGGAATGACTCCAGAGCACCGTTCGCGGATGGATGCCTGGGAAGCCCGCCTCGCATTCCAATTGTCTCCTAGCAACAAGACAGTTTAGATCTGATGGCTCTGCGGGAGCAACCTTGGTGGCTGAGTTGAAATGGACTTTCCTGAGGATGTGTCCTAATGTGTTTTTGTGTCCATGAGGGCCTTGGAATGGGGCGGTGGCACCGGCAACCTGAAGTACTTTCCTAAGCTTTGGACATGGCTCCCATGCACAGGTTTACTTGTGGAGACGAGATGAGTTCTGATGGGTGCCTCAGGAAAACCCCTATGCTCGTATTGGAATCAGGCTTTTGAGGACACATGCCTGTAACCCATAGCAATGGATCCTATTATGGCCTAGGGTCCTGTCTGGTTCAATCTTCTTCTCTGGGGACATCCATCTATGGTATGAGTGGAGGTCGATTATCAGCTGGTGTCAGACACCCCTTGTTTGTTCCGGGTGACCCACACTATTGGGATGGCCTAAGGGTCGTTGGAGGTTTCTCCTAATTTGTACGATTTTGGACCATGGAATGGGCAGAATTCCCATGGATTGGTAGGCACAGTCCTAATGTGTGGCTCCAGGGGCCCAGCCTGGAGGGTGTGTGGCCCAAGACTTTGAGGACAGAAGTCTGAAAACACAAACTCAGCTTAGGTTTGGGGACGTAGGTATGGCAGGCCCGATCTACAAACCATGAGAAGAACTCTACAGGATATGAAGAAAGTGCGAGTCTGTGGCGATTGCTCAGGCTTTTGTCTCTGGATTTTGTATCAGTGATGGCCGTGGAATGTCGGGGAGGCCTCATGGGCCATGGACGAATCTTCCTCTCTGAGGATTTGGCCCGATTCCCAATTGCTTTTCGTCAATCTGTGGGATGGGAGGACTCATTTCAGTTTTGTTACCTCAGGTGTCCCACCAAAAGAGGAATTCTAAAGCCAAGCCGTGGGGAAGACTGAAGGGACAATCCGAACTATGGTTAAAAATTGGGGCCTAGGGGCATGGCAAGCCCAATATGCTATCTCTTCATCCAGCCACTGAGTGGCCTTACTTGAGGACTGAGCTCAGCCTGAGGGTCACAATGTGTGTTTGTGACCAATGTGGCCCGCGAGCATGGGCGGGGCCTCATGGGCCACACTGGTTTCAACGACACTGAATGTTGGACAACATGTCAACCACAAGGTTTCTTGCCATGGGGAAGGAGTTCTGATTTCTGCATCACCTTCAACATGGACAGTGATTGGAGATAAGGTCTAGGTTCTGAAACCTGAAAACCGAGGTTGGGAAGAGATGACGACCTAAGGCCATGGCGGCTCGATGTGCTCAGTGTGCGGCCAGCTGTCTGGGAGGGGCCAGGGGGTCCAGGCTCAGGCTGTGTCAGAAAGGGCATTAGTGCCCTGGTCAGCCTATGTATTTGGGGTACAGCCAAGGTCGGTGCAGGTTGATCCTCATTTGGGGTTACTGGGTAGCCCAGGAGGACAATGTTTTTTATCTGGAGGGCCGGCAGAGTGCTGCATTGTAGTTCTGGATGCCAAACTGGAGGGCTTGTGAGCCAGTAGTCTGACGACAAAAGTCTGAGAACACAAGCTAGGCTTAGGTTTATGGGTGAGGCCATGGCAGGCACAATCTACAGACCTGAATCGAGATCTCGTGCATCTGAAGTCAGGGCGAGGATCAGACGATCGCTCAGGTTGGAGTTTCTGTCCCTGATGGCCCCTACATGAATGGGGGGGCATCACGAGGCCATGGGGGTTTTCCCATGATGGGAGTTGTGAGAAGCTCCAAACTGCAGAGAGTCTTCGGCAGGACAATTGAGACCTGTTGTTTGGCTCCAGGCCAATGATTCTGAGCAGGGTTCTAAGGATGGATGGCTGGGTAGCCCACCTCGCATTCCAATTGTCTCCTAGCAACAAGACAGTTTAGATCTCCTGGATCTGTGGGGAGCTACCGAGGATGCTGAGTTGAAATGCACACCCCTGGGGATGGGTCCGAATGTGCTTTTGTGTCTATGGAGACCTTGGAATGAAGCGGTGGCACTGGGGCCCTAAAGGGTTCTCCTAAACAGAGGCTTTGACACAGCTCCAACGTGCAAGTTTCCCATGTATAGATGAGATGTTTTCTGATGGGTGAAACAAGAAACAGCTATATGCTGCTTTTGAAATCCAGGCCTCTGAGGAGAGATGCCTGGAAACCAAAGCAATGGATCTGATGAGTGCCTAGGGGCCTGTTCTTTCCTTTTTACCTCTGAGGACATCTGTCTATGGGTCTGAGTGCAGGTAGGGGCTCATTTGGGCTCAGATTGCCCCTGTTTTTCCTGGGAAGCTACCACTATTGAGATATATCAGGGACTTTGGAGGT
Organism: Mustela nivalis; assembly: GCF_964662115.1. Taxonomy (NCBI): domain Eukaryota; kingdom Metazoa; phylum Chordata; class Mammalia; order Carnivora; family Mustelidae; genus Mustela; species Mustela nivalis. The sequence continues at coordinate 236,019 of NW_028135688.1, forward strand.
TTATCCTATTAGAAGGGTTGTGGCCATTGGAATGGGCACACACAATTCCCTTGGAGAGGGCAAGTACAGTCCTCAGGTTTGGCTCCAGGGGCCTGAGCCTGTAGGTTGTGTCGTCCAGCCCTTTTTGGACAGTTGTCTGAAAACACAAACTCGGCTTATGTTTCAGGTCATAGGTATGGCAGGACTGATCTACAGACCATGAGGAGAACTTTTCGGGATTTGAAAGAAGGGCGAGTGTGAGGCTCCTGCTCAAGTTTTTGTCTCGGGATATCGTGTCACTCATGGTCGTGGAATTTCTGGGTGACTTCATGGGAAATGGACGAGTCTTACTCTCTGGTGGTTTGGCCCCGTCCAAAGAGTTTGGGTTCATTCTGTGGGCTGGAAGAAGTCCGTTTTATTTTGTTGTTGTTGTTGTTGTTGTTGTTGTTGTTTTCTTTTTTAACCTCAGGTGTCCCACCAAATGAGGGATTTCAGAGTAGAGCTTTAGGAGGGGCGACTGGACAATCAGAAATCTGGTTAAATTTAGGGCCTAGGGACATGTCAAGCCCATTATGACATCTAAAGGTCCAGCCACTGAGAGGACTTACTAGAGGACAGGACTCATGCTGAGGGTCACAATGCGTGTGTATGCCCTCGTCGCACTCAAGAATGGGCGGGGCCTCAGGGTTTCTCCTACACTGATCGTTGGACAACGTGCCAACCACAAGGGTTCTTGCCATGGGTAAGGAGGAGTTCTGATTTCTGCATCAGACTCACCCCTGGGCAGTGATTGGAGATAAGGTCTCGGTTCTGAAGCCTGAAAACTGAGGTAGGGAAGAGATGATGACCTAAGGCCATGGCGGGTTTTATGTGCTCAGTGTGCGGTCAGCTTTCTGGGTGTTGGTCAGGAGGTCCGGGCTCAGGATGTGTTCGACAGTGCATTAGTGCCCAGGTTAGACTATATAATTTGGGTAAAGTCGAGTGCTGTGTAGGTTTACCCTCATTTAAGTTGCCTGGGCAGCTCATGAGGCAATCATTTTTTTTCTAGAGGGCAGGCAGAGTGCTGCATTGTGGGTCCGGAATTGCCAAACTTGAGGGCTTTGGGGCCAGGAGTGTGAGGATGGAAGTCTGAGAAGACAAGCTAGACTTGGGTTTCAGGGCGAGGGCACGGCAGGTACCCCCTGCAGATCTGAACCAATATCTCATGCATCTGAAGTCAGGGCGAGGATCAGACGTTGGCTCAGGTGGGAGTTTCTGAGCATGACGGCCGCTTCATGAAGGGAGCGGAATCTCGAGACCATTGAGGTTTTCCCACGTTGGGAGTTGTGGGATGCCCCCTTCCAGGATTCCTTCTTCCGGACAATTGAGACCTGTTGGACAGCTCCAGGACATCCCATATGGAATGACTCCAGAGCACCGTTCGCGGATGGATGCCTGGGAAGCCCGCCTCGCATTCCAATTGTCTCCTAGCAACAAGACAGTTTAGATCTGATGGCTCTGCGGGAGCAACCTCGGTGGCTGAGTTGAAACGGACTTTCCTGAGGATGTGTCCTAATGTGTTTTTGTGTCCATGAGGGCCTTGGAATGGGGCGGTGGCACCGGCAACCTGAAGTACTTTCCTAAGCTTTGGACATGGCTCCCATGCACAGGTTTACTTGTGGAGACGAGATGAGTTCTGATGGGTGCCTCAGGAAAACCCCTATGCTCGTATTGGAATCAGGCTTTTGAGGACACATGCCTGTAACCCATAGCAATGGATCCTATTATGGCCTAGGGTCCTGTCTGGTTCAATCTTCTTCTCTGGGGACATCCATCTATGGTATGAGTGGAGGTCGATTATCAGCTGGTGTCAGACACCCCTTGTTTGTTCCGGGTGACCCACACTATTGGGATGGCCTAAGGGTCGTTGGAGGTTTCTCCTAATTTGTACGATTTTGGACCATGGAATGGGCAGAATTCCCATGGATTGGTAGGCACAGTCCTAATGTGTGGCTCCAGGGGTCCAGCCTGGAGGGTGTGTGGCCCAAGACTTTGAGGACAGAAGTCTGAAAACACAAACTCAGCTTAGGTTTGGGGACGTAGGTATGGCAGGCCCGATCTACAAACCATGAGAAGAACTCTACAGGATATGTAGAAAGTGCGAGTCTGTGGCGTTTGCTCAGGCTTTTGTCTCTGGATTTTGTATCAGTGATGGCCGTGGAATGTCGGGGAGGCCTCATGGGCCATGGACGAATCTTCCTCTCTGAGGATTTGGCCCGATTCCCAATTGCTTTTCATCAATCTGTGGGATGGGAGGACTCATTTCAGTTTTGTTACCTCAGGTGTCCCACCAAAGAGGAATTCCAAAGCCAAGCCGTGGGGAAGACTGAAGGGACAATCCGAACTATGGTTAAAAATTGGGGCCTAGGGGCATGGCAAGCCCAATATGCTATCTCTTCATCCAGCCACTGAGTGGCCTTACTTGAGGACTGGGCTCAGCCTGAGGGTCACAATGTGTGTTTGTGACCAATGTGGCCCGCGAGCATTGGCGGGGCCTCATGGGACACACTGGTTTCAACGACACTGAACGTTGGACAACATGCCAACCACAAGGTTTCTTGCCATGGGGAAGGAGTTCTGATTTCTGCATCACCTTCAACATGGACAGTGATTGGAGATAAGGTCTAGGTTCTGAAACCTGAAAACCGAGGTTGGGAAGAGATGACGACCTAAGGCCATGGCGGCTCGATGTGCTCAGTGTGCGGCCAGCTGTCTGGGAGGGGCCAGGGGGTCCAGGCTCAAGCTGTGTCAGAAAGGGCATTAGTGCCCTGGTCAGCCTATGTATTTGGGGTACAGCCAAGGTCGGTGCAGGTTGATCCTCATTTGGGGTTACTGGGTAGCCCCAGAGGACAATGTTTTTTATCTGGAGGGCAGGCAGAGTGCTGCATTGTAGTTCTGGATTGCCAAACTGGAGGCCTTGTGGGCCAGTAGTCTGACGACAAAAGTCTGAGAACACAAGCTAGGCTTAGGTTTCTGGGTGAGGCCATGGCAGGCACAATCTACAGACCTGAATCGAGATCTCGTGCATCTGAAGTCAGGGCGAGGATCAGACGATCGCTCAGGTTGGAGTTTCTGTCCCTGATGGCCCCTACATGAATGGGGGGGCATCACGAGGCCATGGGGGTTTTCCCATGATGGGAGTTGTGAGAAGCTCCAAACTGCAGAGAGTCTTCGGCAGGACAATTGAGACCTGTTGTTTGGCTCCAGGCCAATGATTCTGAGCAGGGTTCTAAGGATGGATGGCTGGGTAGCCCACCTCGGATTCCAATTGTCTCCTAGCAACAAGACAGTTTAGATCTCCTGGATCTGTGGGGAGCTACCGAGGATGCTGAGTTGAAATGCACACCCCTGGGGATGGGTCCGAATGTGCTTTTGTGTCTATGGAGACCTTGGAATGAAGCGGTGGCACTGGGACCCTAAAGGGTTCTCCTAAACAGAGGCTTTGACACAGCTCCAACGTGCAAGTTTCCCATGTGTAGATGAGATGTTTTCTGATGGGTGAAACAAGAAACAGCTATATGCTGCTTTTGAAATCCAGGCCTCTGAGGAGAGATGCCTGGAAACCAAAGCAATGGATCTGATGAGTGCCTAGGGGCCTGTTCTTTCCTTTTTACCTCTGAGGACATCTGTCTATGGGTCTGAGTGCAGGTAGGGGCTCATTTGGGCTCAGATTGCCCCTGTTTTTCCTGGGAAGCTACCACTATTGAGATATATCAGGGACTTTGGAGGTTTATCCTATTAGAAGGGTTGTGGCCATTGGAATGGGCACACACAATTCCCTTGGAGAGGGCAAGTACAGTCCTCAGGTTTGGCTCCAGGGGCCTGAGCCTGTAGGTTGTGTCGTCCAGCCCTTTTTGGACAGTTGTCTGAAAACACAAACTCGGCTTATGTTTCAGGTCATAGGTATGGCAGGACTGATCTACAGACCATGAGGAGAACTTTTCGGGATTTGAAAGAAGGGCGAGTGTGAGGCTCCTGCTCAAGTTTTTGTCTCGGGATATCGTGTCACTCATGGTCGTGGAATTTCTGGGTGACTTCATGGGAAATGGACGAGTCTTACTCTCTGGTGGTTTGGCCCCGTCCAAAGAGTTTGGGTTCATTCTGTGGGCTGGAAGAAGTCCGTTTTATTTTGTTGTTGTTGTTGTTGTTGTTTTCTTTTTTAACCTCAGGTGTCCCACCAAATGAGGGTTTTCAGAGTAGAGCCCTAGGAGGGGCGACTGGACAATCAGAAATCTGGTTAAAAATTGGGGCCTAGGGACATGTCAAGCCCATTATGACATCTAATGGTCCAGCCACTGAGAGGACTTACTAGAGGACAGGACTCATGCTGAGGGTCACAATGCGTGTGTATGCCCTCGTCGCACTCAAGAATGGGCGGGGCCTCAGGGTTTCTCCTACACTGATCATTGGACAACGTGCCAACCACAAGGGTTCTAGCCATGGGTAAGGAGGAGTTCTGATTTCTGCATCAGACTCACCCCTGGGCAGTGATTGGAGATAAGGTCTCGATTCTGAAGCCTGAAAACTGAGGTAGGGAAGAGATGATGACCTAAGGCCATGGCGGGTTTTATGTGCTCAGTGTGTGGTCAGCTTTCTGGGTGTTGGTCAGGAGGTCCGGGCTCAGGATGTGTTCGACAGTGCATTAGTGCCCAGGTTAGACTATATAATTTGGGTAAAGTCGAGTGCTGTGTAGGTTTACCCTCATTTAAGGTGCCTGGGCAGCTCATGAGGCAATCATTTTTTTCTCTAGAGGGCAGGCAGAGTGCTGCATTGTGGGTCCGGAATTGCGAAACTTGAGGGCTTTGGGGCCAGGAGTGTGAGGATGGAAGTCTGAGAAGACAAGCTAGACTTGGGTTTCAGGGCGAGGGCACGGCAGGTACCCCCTGCAGATCTGAACCAATATCTCATGCATCTGAAGTCAGGGCGAGGATCAGACGTTGGCTCAGGTGGGAGTTTCTGAGCATGACGGCCGCTTCATGAAGGGAGCGGAACCTCGAGACAATTGATGTTTTCCCACGTTGGGAGTTGTGGGATGCCCCCTTCCAGGATTCCTTCTTCCGGACAATTGAGACCTGTTGGACAGCTCCAGGACATCCCATATGGAATGACTCCAGAGCACCGTTCGCGGATGGATGCCTGGGAAGCCCGCCTCGCATTCCAATTGTCTCCTAGCAACAAGACAGTTTAGATCTGATGGCTCTGCGGGAGCAACCTCGGTGGCTGAGTTGAAATGGACTTTCCTGAGGATGTGTCCTAATGTGTTTTTGTGTCCATGAGGGCCTTGGAATGGGGCGGTGGCACCGGCAACCTGAAGTACTTTCCTAAGCTTTGGACATGGCTCCCATGCACAGGTTTACTTGTGGAGACGAGATGAGTTCTGATGGGTGCCTCAGGAAAACCCCTATGCTCGTATTGGAATCAGGCTTTTGAGGACACATGCCTGTAACCCATAGCAATGGATCCTATTATGGCCTAGGGTCCTGTCTGGTTCAATCTTCTTCTCTGGGGACATCCATCTATGGTATGAGTGGAGGTCGATTATCAGCTGGTGTCAGACACCCCTTGTTTGTTCCGGGTGACCCACACTATTGGGATGGCCTAAGGGTCGTTGGAGGTTTCTCCTAATTTGTACGATTTTGGACCATGGAATGGGCAGAATTCCCATGGATTGGTAGGCACAGTCCAAATGTGTGGCTCCAGGGGCCCAGCCTGGAGGGTGTGTGGCCCAAGACTTTGAGGACAGAAGTCTGAAAACACAAACTCAGCTTAGGTTTGGGGACGTAGGTATGGCAGGCCCGATCTACAAACCATGAGAAGGACTCTACAGGATATGAAGAAAGTGCGAGTCTGTGGCGATTGCTCAGGCTTTTGTCTCTGGATTTTGTATCAGTGATGGCCGTGGAATGTCGGGGAGGCCTCATGGGCCATGGACGAATCTTCCTCTCTGAGGATTTGGCCCGATTCCCAATTGCTTTTCGTCAATCTGTGGGATGGGAGGACTCATTTCAGTTTTGTTACCTCAGGTGTCCCACCAAAAGAGGAATTCCAAAGCCAAGCCGTGGGGAAGACTGAAGGGACAATCCGAACTATGGTTAAAAATTGGGGCCTAGGGGCATGGCAAGCCCAATATGCTATCTCTTCATCCAGCCACTGAGTGGCCTTACTTGAGGACTGGGCTCAGCCTGAGGGTCACAATGTGTGTTTGTGACCAATGTGGCCTGCGAGCATGGGCGGGGCCTCATGGGACACACTGGTTTCAACGACACTGAACGTTGGACAACATGCCAACCACAAGGTTTCTTGCCATGGGGAAGGAGTTCTGATTTCTGCATCACCTTCAACATGGACAGTGATTGGAGATAAGGTCTAGGTTCTGAAACCTGAAAACCGAGGTTGGGAAGAGATGACGACCTAAGGCCATGGCGGCTCGATGTGCTCAGTGTGCGGCCAGCTGTCTGGAAGGGGCCAGGGGGTCCAGGCTCAGGCTGTGTCAGAAAGGGCATTAGTGCCCTGGTCAGCCTATGTATTTGGGGTACAGCCAAGGTCGGTGCAGGTTGATCCTCCTTTGGGGGTACTGGGTAGCCCCAGAGGACTATGTTTTTTATCTGGAGGGCAGGCAGAGTGCTGCATTGTAGTTCTGGATTGCCAAACTGGAGGCCTTGTGGGCCAGTAGCCTGACGACAAAAGTCTGAGAACACAAGCTAGGCTTAGGTTTCTGGGTGAGGCCATGGCAGGCACAATCTACAGACCTGAATCGAGATCTCGTGCATCTGAAGTCAGGGCGAGGATCAGACGATCGCTCAGGTTGGAGTTTCTGTCCCTGATGGCCCCTTCATGAATGGTGGGGCATCACGAGGCCATGGGGGTTTTCCCATGATGGGAGTTGTGAGAAGCTCCAAACTGCAGAGAGTCTTCGGCAGGACAATTGAGACCTGTTGTTTGGTTCCAGGCCAATGATTCTGAGCAGGGTTCTAAGGATGGATGGCTGGGTAGCCCACCTCGCGTTCCAATTGTCTCCTAGCAACAAGACAGTTTAGATCTCCTGGATCTGTGGGGAGCTACCGAGGATGCTGAGTTGAAATGCACACCGCTGGGGATGGGTCCGAATGTGCTTTTGTGTCTATGGAGACCTTGGAATGAAGCGGTGGCTCTGGGGCTCTAAATGGTTCTCCTAAACAGAGGCTTTGACACAGCTCCAACGTGCAAGTTTCCCATGTGTAGATGAGATGTTTTCTGATGGGTGAAACAAGAAACAGCTATATGCTGCTTTTGAAATCCAGGCCTCTGAGGAGAGATGCCTGGAAACCAAAGCAATGGATCTGATTAGTGCCTAGGGGCCTGTTCTTTCCTTTTTACCTCTGAGGACATCTGTCTATGGGTCTGAGTGCAGGTAGGGGCTCATTTGGGCTCAGATTGCCCCTGTTTTTCCTGGGAAGCTACCACTATTGAGATATATCAGGGACTATGGAAGTTTATCCTATTAGAAGGGTTGTGGCCATTGGAATGGGCACACACAATTCCCTTGGAGAGGGCAAGTACAGTCCTCAGGTTTGGCTCCAGGGGACTGAGCCTGTAGGTTGTGTAGTCCAGCCCTTTTTGGACAGTTGTCTGAAAACACAAACTCGGCTTATGTTTCAGGTCATAGGTATGGCAGGACTGATCTACAGACCATGAGGAGAACTTTTCGGGATTTGAACGAAGGGCGAGTGTGAGGCTCCTGCTCAAGTTTTTGTCTCGGGATATCGTGTCACTCATGGTCGTGGAATTTCTGGGTGACTTCATGGGAAATGGACGAGTCTTACTCTCTGGTGGTTTGGCCCCGTCCAAAGAGATTGGGTTCATTCTGTGGGCTGGAAGAAGTCCGTTTTATTTTGTTGTTGTTGTTGTTTTCTTTTTTAACCTCAGTTGTCCCACCAAATGAGGGATTTCAGAGTAGAGCCCTAGGAGGGGCGACTGGACAATCAGAAATCTGGTTAAAAATTGGGGCCTAGGGACATGTCAAGCCCATTATGACATCTAATGGTCCAGCCACTGAGAGGACTTACTAGAGGACAGGACTCATGCTGAGGGTCACAATGCGTGTGTATGCCCTCGTCGCACTCAAGAATGGGCGGGGCCTCAGGGTTTCTCCTACACTGATCATTGGACAACGTGCCAACCACAAGGGTTCTTGCCATGGGTAAGGAGGAGTTCTGATTTCTGCATCAGACTCACCCCTGGGCAGTGATTGGAGATAAGGTCTCGGTTCTGAAGCCTGAAAACTGAGGTAGGGAAGAGATGATGACCTAAGGCCATGGCGGGTTTTATGTGCTCAGTGTGCGGTCAGCTTTCTGGGTGTTGGTCAGGAGGTCCGGGCTCAGGATGTGTTCGACAGTGCATTAGTGCCCAGGTTAGACTATATAATTTGGGTAAAGTCGAGTGCTGTGTAGGTTTACCCTCATTTAAGGTGCCTGGGCAGCTCATGAGGCAATCATTTTTTTTCTAGAGGGCAGGCAGAGTGCTGCATTGTGGGTCCGGAATTGCGAAAGTTGAGGGCTTTGGGGCCAGGAGTGTGAGGATGGAAGTCTGAGAAGACAAGCTAGACTTGGGTTTCAGGGCGAGGGCACGGCAGGTACCCCCTGCAGATCTGAACCAATATCTCATGCATCTGAAGTCAGGGCGAGGATCAGACGTTGGCTCAGGTGGGAGTTTCTGAGCATGACGGCCGCTTCATGAAGGGAGCGGAACCTCGAGACAATTGATGTTTTCCCACGTTGGGAGTTGTGGGATGCCCCCTTCCAGGATTCCTTCTTCCGGACAATTGAGACCTGTTGGACAGCTCCAGGACATCCCATATGGAATGACTCCAGAGCACCGTTCGCGGATGGATGCCTGGGAAGCCCGCCTCGCATTCCAATTGTCTCCTAGCAACAAGACAGTTTAGATCTGATGGCTCTGCGGGAGCAACCTCGGTGGCTGAGTTGAAATGGACTTTCGTGAGGATGGGTCCTAATGTGTATTTGTGTCCATGAGGGCCTTGGAATGGGGCGGTGGCACCGGCAACCTGAAGTACTTTCCTAAGCTTTGGACATGGCTCCCATGCACAGGTTTACTTGTGGAGACGAGATGAGTTCTGATGGGTGCCTCAGGAAAACCCCTATGCTCGTATTGGAATCAGGCTTTTGAGGACACATGCCTGTAACCCATAGCAATGGATCCTATTATGGCCTAGGGTCCTGTCTGGTTCAATCTTCTTCTCTGGGGACATCCATCTATGGTATGAGTGGAGGTCGATTATCAGCTGGTGTCAGACACCCCTTGTTTGTTCCGGGTGACCCACACTATTGGGATGGCCTAAGGGTCGTTGGAGGTTTCTCCTAATTTGTACGATTTTGGACCATGGAATGGGCAGAATTCCCATGGATTGGTAGGCACAGTCCAAATGTGTGGCTCCAGGGGCCCAGCCTGGAGGGTGTGTGGCCCAAGACTTTGAGGACAGAAGTCTGAAAACACAAACTCAGCTTAGGTTTGGGGACGTAGGTATGGCAGGCCCGATCTACAAACCATGAGAAGAACTCTACAGGATATGAAGAAAGTGTGAGTCTGTGGCGATTGCTCAGGCTTTTGTCTCTGGATTTTGTATCAGAGATGGCCGTGGAATGTCGGGGAGGCCTCATGGGCCATGGACGAATCTTCCTCTCTGAGGATTTGGCCCGATTCCCAATTGCTTTTCGTCAATCTGTGGGATGGGAGGACTCATTTCAGTTTTGTTACCTCAGGTGTCCCACCAAAAGAGGAATTCCAAAGCCAAGCCGTGGGGAAGACTGAAGGGACAATCCGAACTATGGTTAAAAATTGGGGCCTAGGGGCATGGCAAGCCCAATATGCTATCTCTTCATCCAGCCACTGAGTGGCCTTACTTGAGGACTGGGCTCAGCCTGAGGGTCACAATGTGTGTTTGTGACCAATGTGGCCCGCGAGCATGGGCGGGGCCTCATGGGACACACTGGTTTCAACGACACTGAACGTTGGACAACATGCCAACCACAAGGTTTCTTGCCATGGGGAAGGAGTTCTGATTTCTGCATCACCTTCAACATGGACAGTGATTGGAGATAAGGTCTAGGTTCTGAAACCTGAAAACCGAGGTTGGGAAGAGATGACGACCTAAGGCCATGGCGGCTCGATGTGCTCAGTGTGCGGCCAGCTGTCTGGAAGGGGCCAGGGGGTCCAGGCTCAGGCTGTGTCAGAAAGGGCATTAGTGCCCTGGTCAGCCTATGTATTTGGGGTACAGCCAAGGTCGGTGCAGGTTGATCCTCCTTTGGGGGTACTGGGTAGCCCCAGAGGACTATGTTTTTTATCTGGAGGGCAGGCAGAGTGCTGCATTGTAGTTCTGGATTGCCAAACTGGAGGCCTTGTGGGCCAGTAGTCTGACGACAAAAGTCTGAGAACACAAGCTAGGCTTAGGTTTCTGGGTGAGGCCATGGCAGGCACAATCTACAGACCTGAATCGAGATCTCGTGCATCTGAAGTCAGGGCGAGGATCAGACGATCGCTCAGGTTGGAGTTTCTGTCCCTGATGGCCCCTTCATGAATGGTGGGGCATCACGAGGCCATGGGGGTTTTCCCATGATGGGAGTTGTGAGAAGCTCCAAACTGCAGAGAGTCTTCGGCAGGACAATTGAGACCTGTTGTTTGGTTCCAGGCCAATGATTCTGAGCAGGGTTCTAAGGATGGATGGCTGGGTAGCCCACCTCGCGTTCCAATTGTCTCCTAGCAACAAGACAGTTTAGATCTCCTGGATCTGTGGGGAGCTACCGAGGATGCTGAGTTGAAATGCACACCGCTGGGGATGGGTCCGAATGTGCTTTTGTGTCTATGGAGACCTTGGAATGAAGCGGTGGCTCTGGGGCTCTAAATGGTTCTCCTAAACAGAGGCTTTGACACAGCTCCAACGTGCAAGTTTCCCATGTGTAGATGAGATGTTTTCTGATGGGTGAAACAAGAAACAGCTATATGCTGCTTTTGAAATCCAGGCCTCTGAGGAGAGATGCCTGGAAACCAAAGCAATGGATCTGATTAGTGCCTAGGGGCCTGTTCTTTCCTTTTTACCTCTGAGGACATCTGTCTATGGGTCTGAGTGCAGGTAGGGGCTCATTTGGGCTCAGATTGCCCCTGTTTTTCCTGGGAAGCTACCACTATTGAGATATATCAGGGACTATGGAAGTTTATCCTATTAGAAGGGTTGTGGCCATTGGAATGGGCACACACAATTCCCTTGGAGAGGGCAAGTACAGTCCTCAGGTTTGGCTCCAGGGGACTGAGCCTGTAGGTTGTGTAGTCCAGCCCTTTTTGGACAGTTGTCTGAAAACACAAACTCGGCTTATGTTTCAGGTCATAGGTGTGGCAGGACTGAAATACAGACCATGAGGAGAACTTTTCGGGATTTGAACGAAGGGCGAGTGTGAGGCTCCTGCTCAAGTTTTTGTCTCGGGATATCGTGTCACTCATGGTCGTGGAATTTCTGGGTGACTTCATGGGAAATGGACGAGTCTTACTCTCTGGTGGTTTGGCCCCGTCCAAAGAGATTGGGTTCATTCTGTGGGCTGGAAGAAGTCCGTTTTATTTTGTTGTTGTTGTTGTTGTTGTTGTTGTTGTTGTTGTTTTCTTTTTTAACCTCAGGTGTCCCACCAAATGAGGGATTTCAGAGTAGAGCTTTAGGAGGGGCGACTGGACAATCAGAAATCTGGTTAAATTTGGGGCCTAGGGACATGTCAAGCCCATTATGACATCTAATGGTCCAGCCACTGAGAGGACTTACTAGAGGACAGGACTCATGCTGAGGGTCACAATGCGTGTGTATGCCCTCGTCGCACTCAAGAATGGGCGGGGCCTCAGGGTTTCTCCTACACTGATCATTGGACAACGTGCCAACCACAAGGGTTCTTGCCATGGGTAAGGAGGAGTTCTGATTTCTGCATCAGACTCACCCCTGGGCAGTGATTGGAGATAAGGTCTCGGTTCTGAAGCCTGAAAACTGAGGTAGGGAAGAGATGATGACCTAAGGCCATGGCGGGTTTTATGTGCTCAGTGTGCGGTCAGCTTTCTGGGTGTTGGTCAGGAGGTCCGGGCTCAGGATGTGTTCGACAGTGCATTAGTGCCCAGGTTAGACTATATAATTTGGGTAAAGTCGAGTGCTGTGTAGGTTTACCCTCATTTAAGGTGCCTGGGCAGCTCATGAGGCAATCATTTTTTTTCTAGAGGGCAGGCAGAGTGCTGCATTGTGGGTCCGGAATTGCGAAAGTTGAGGGCTTTGGGGCCAGGAGTGTGAGGATGGAAGTCTGAGAAGACAAGCTAGACTTGGGTTTCAGGGCGAGGGCACGGCAGGTACCCCCTGCAGATCTGAACCAATATCTCATGCATCTGAAGTCAGGGCGAGGATCAGACGTTGGCTCAGGTGGGAGTTTCTGAGCATGACGGCCGCTTCATGAAGGGAGCGGAACCTCGAGACAATTGATGTTTTCCCACGTTGGGAGTTGTGGGATGCCCCCTTCCAGGATTCCTTCTTCCGGACAATTGAGACCTGTTGGACAGCTCCAGGACATCCCATATGGAATGACTCCAGAGCACCGTTCGCGGATGGATGCCTGGGAAGCCCGCCTCGCATTCCAATTGTCTCCTAGCAACAAGACAGTTTAGATCTGATGGCTCTGCGGGAGCAACCTCGGTGGCTGAGTTGAAATGGACTTTCCTGAGGATGTGTCCTAATGTGTTTTTGTGTCCATGAGGGCCTTGGAATGGGGCGGTGGCACCGGCAACCTGAAGTACTTTCCTAAGCTTTGGACATGGCTCCCATGCACAGGTTTACTTGTGGAGACGAGATGAGTTCTGATGGGTGCCTCAGGAAAACCCCTATGCTCGTATTGGAATCAGGCTTTTGAGGACACATGCCTGTAACACATAGCAATGGATCCTATTATGGCCTAGGGTCCTGTCTGGTTCAATCTTCTTCTCTGGGGACATCCATCTATGGTATGAGTGGAGGTCGATTATCAGCTGGTGTCAGACACCCCTTGTTTGTTCCGGGTGACCCACACTATTGGGATGGCCTAAGGGTCGTTGGAGGTTTCTCCTAATTTGTACGATTTTGGACCATGGAATGGGCAGAATTCCCATGGATTGGTAGGCACAGTCCTAATGTGTGGCTCCAGGGGCCCAGCCTGGAGGGTGTGTGGCCCAAGACTTTGAGGACAGAAGTCTGAAAACACAAACTCAGCTTAGGTTTGGGGACGTAGGTATGGCAGGCCCGATCTACAAACCATGAGAAGAACTCTACAGGATATGAAGAAAGTGCGAGTCTGTGGCGATTGCTCAGGCTTTTGTCTCTGGATTTTGTATCAGAGATGGCCGTGGAATGTCGGGGAGGCCTCATGGGCCATGGACGAATCTTCCTCTCTGAGGATTTGGCCCGATTCCCAATTGCTTTTCGTCAATCTGTGGGATGGGAGGACTCATTTCAGTTTTGTTACCTCAGGTGTCCCACCAAAAGAGGAATTCCAAAGCAAAGCCATGGGGAAGACTGAAGGGACAATCCGAACTATGGTTAAAAATTGGGGCCTAGGGGCATGGCAAGCCCAATATGCTATCTCTTCATCCAGCCACTGAGTGGCCTTACTTGAGGACTGGGCTCAGCCTGAGGGTCACAATGTGTGTTTGTGACCAATGTGGCCCGCGAGCATGGGCGGTGCCTCATGGGCCACACTGGTTTCAACGACACTGAACGTTGGACAACATGCCAACCACAAGGTTTCTTGCCATGGGGAAGGAGTTCTGATTTCTGCATCACCTTCAACATGGACAGTGATTGGAGATAAGGTCTAGGTTCTGAAACCTGAAAACCGATGTTGGGAAGAGATGACGACCTAAGGCCATGGCGGCTCGATGTGCTCAGTGTGCGGCCAGCTGTCTGGGAGGGGCCAGGGGGTCCAGGCTCAGGCTGTGTCAGAAAGGGGATTAGTGCCCTGGTCAGCCTATGTATTTGGGGTACAGCCAAGGTCGGTGCAGGTTGATCCTCATTTGGGGTTACTGGGTAGCCCCAGAGGACAATGTTTTTTATCTGGAGGGCAGGCAGAGTGCTGCATTGTAGTTCTGGATTGCCAAACTGGAGGCCTTGTCGGCCAGTAGTCTGACGACAAAAGTCTGAGAACACAAGCTAGGCTTAGGTTTCTGGGTGAGGCCATGGCAGGCACCATCTACAGACCTGAATCGAGATCTCGTGCATCTGAAGTCAGGGCGAGGATCAGACGATCGCTCAGGTTGGAGTTTCTGTCCCTGATGGCCCCTACATGAATGGGGGGGCATTACGAGGCCATGGGGGTTTTCCCATGATGGGAGTTGTGAGAAGCTCCAAACTGCAGAGAGTCTTCGGCAGGACAATTGAGACCTGTTGTTTGGCTCCAGGCCAATGATTCTGAGCAGGGTTCTAAGGATGGATGGCTGGGTAGCCCACCTCGCATTCCAATTGTCTCCTAGCAACAAGACAGTTTAGATCTCCTGGATCTGTGGGGAGCTACCGAGGATGCTGAGTTGAAATGCACACCCCTGGGGATGGGTCCGAATGTGCTTTTGTGTCTATGGAGACCTTGGAATGAAGCGGTGGCCCTGGGGCCCTAAAGGGTTCTCCTAAACAGAGGCTTTGACACAGCTCCAACGTGCAAGTTTCCCATGTGTAGATGAGATGTTTTCTGATGGGTGAAACAAGAAACAGCTATATGCTGCTCTTGAAATCCAGGCCTCTGAGGAGAGATGCCTGGAAACCAAAGCAATGGATCTGATTAGTGCCTAGGGGCCTGTTCTTTCCTTTTTACCTCTGGGGACATCTGTCTATGGGTCTGAGTGTAGGTAGGGGCTCATTTGGGCTCAGATTGCCCCTGTTTTTCCTGGGAAGCTACCACTATTGAGATATATCAGGGACTTTGGAGGTTTATCCTATTAGAAGGGTTGTGGCCATTGGAATGGGCACACACAATTCCCTTGGAGAGGGCAAGTACAGTCCTCAGGTTTGGCTCCAGGGGCCTGAGCCTGTAGGTTGTGTCGTCCAGCCCTTTTTGGACAGTTGTCTGAAAACACAAACTCGGCTTATGTTTCAGGTCATAGGTATGGCAGGACTGATCTACAGACCATGAGGAGAACTTTTCGGGATTTGAACGAAGGGCGAGTGTGAGGCTCCTGCTCAAGTTTTTGTCTCGGGATATCGTGTCACTCATGGTCGTGGAATTTCTGGGTGACTTCATGGGAAATGGACGAGTCTTACTCTCTGGTGGTTTGGCCCCGTCCAAAGAGTTTGGGGTCATTCTGTCGACTGGAAGAAGTCCGTTTTATTTTGTTGTTGTTGTTGTTTTCTTTTTTAACCTCAGGTGTCCCACCAAATGAGGGATTTCAGAATAGAGCCCTAGGAGGGGCGACTGGACAATCAGAAATCTGGTTAAAAATTGGGGCCTAGGGACATGTCAAGCCCATTATGACATCTAATGGTCCAGCCACTGAGAGGACTTACTAGAGGACAGGACTCATGCTGAGGGTCACAATGCGTGTGTATGCCCTCGTCGCACTCAAGAATGGGCGGGGCCTCAGGGTTTCTCCTACACTGATCGTTGGACAACGTGCCAACCACAAGGGTTCTTGCCATGGGTAAGGAGGAGTTCTGATTTCTGCATCAGACTCACCCCTGGGCAGTGATTGGAGATAAGGTCTCGGTTCTGAATCCTGAAAACTGAGGTAGGGAAGAGATGATGACCTAAGGCCATGGCGGGTTTTATGTGCTCAGTGTGCGGTCAGCTTTCTGGCTGTTGGTCAGGAGGTCTGGGCTCAGGATGTGTTCGACAGTGCATTAGTGCCCAGGTTAGACTATATAATTTGGGTAAAGTCGAGTGCTGTGTAGGTTTACCCTCATTTAAGGTGCCTGGGCAGCTCATGAGGCAATCATTTTTTTCTCTAGAGGGCAGGCAGAGTGCTGCATTGTGGGTCCGGAATTGCCAAACTTGAGGGCTTTGGGGCCAGGAGTGTGAGGATGGAAGTCTGAGAAGACAAGCTAGACTTGGGTTTCAGGGCGAGGGCACGGCAGGTACCCCCTGCAGATCTGAACCAATATCTCATGCATCTGAAGTCAGGGCGAGGATCAGACGTTGGCTCAGGTGGGAGTTTCTGAGCATGACGGCCGCTTCATGAAGGGAGCGGAATCTCGAGACCATTGAGGTTTTCCCACGTTGGGAGTTGTGGGATGCCCCCTTCCAGGATTCCTTCTTCCGGACAATTGAGACCTGTTGGACAGCTCCAGGACATCCCATATGGAATGACTCCAGAGCACCGTTCGCGGATGGATGCCTGGGAAGCCCGCCTCGCATTCCAATTGTCTCCTAGCAACAAGACAGTTTAGATCTGATGGCTCTGCGGGAGCAACCTTGGTGGCTGAGTTGAAATGGACTTTCCTGAGGATGTGTCCTAATGTGTTTTTGTGTCCATGAGGGCCTTGGAATAGGGCGGTGGCACCGGCAACCTGAAGTACTTTCCTAAGCTTTGGACATGGCTCCCATGCACAGGTTTACTTGTGGAGACGAGATGAGTTCTGATGGGTGCCTCAGGAAAACCCCTATGCTCGTATTGGAATCAGGCTTTTGAGGACACATGCCTGTAACCCATAGCAATGGATCCTATTATGGCCTAGGGTCCTGTCTGGTTCAATCTTCTTCTCTGGGGACATCCATCTATGGTATGAGTGGAGGTCGATTATCAGCTGGTGTCAGACACCCCTTGTTTGTTCCGGGTGACCCACACTATTGGGATGGCCTAAGGGTCGTTGGAGGTTTCTCCTAATTTGTACGATTTTGGACCATGGAATGGGCAGAATTCCCATGGATTGGTAGGCACAGTCCTAATGTGTGGCTCCAGGTGCCAGCCTGGAGGGTGTGTGGCCCAAGACTTTGAGGACAGAAGTCTGAAAACACAAACTCAGCTTAGGTTTGGGGACGTAGGTATGGCAGGCCCGATCTACAAACCATGAGAAGAACTCTACAGGATATGAAGAAAGTGCGAGTCTGTGGCGATTGCTCAGGCTTTTGTCTCTGGATTTTGTATCAGTGATGGCCGTGGAATGTCGGGGAGGCCTCATGGGCCATGGACGAATCTTCCTCTCTGAGGATTTGGCCCGATTCCCAATTGCTTTTCGTCAATCTGTGGGATGGGAGGACTCATTTCAGTTTTGTTACCTCAGGTGTCCCACCAAAAGAGGAATTCTAAAGCCAAGCCGTGGGGAAGACTGAAGGGACAATCCGAACTATGGTTAAAAATTGGGGCCTAGGGGCATGGCAAGCCCAATATGCTATCTCTTCATCCAGCCACTGAGTGGCCTTACTTGAGGACTGAGCTCAGCCTGAGGGTCACAATGTGTGTTTGTGACCAATGTGGCCCGCGAGCATGGGCGGGGCCTCATGGGCCACACTGGTTTCAACGACACTGAATGTTGGACAACATGTCAACCACAAGGTTTCTTGCCGTGGGGAAGGAGTTCTGATTTCTGCATCACCTTCAACATGGACAGTGATTGGAGATAAGGTCTAGGTTCTGAAACCTGAAAACCGAGGTTGGGAAGAGATGACGACCTAAGGCCATGGCGGCTCGATGTGCTCAGTGTGCGGCCAGCTGTCTGGGAGGGGCCAGGGGGTCCAGGCTCAGGCTGTGTCAGAAAGGGCATTAGTGCCCTGGTCAGCCTATGTATTTGGGGTACAGCCAAGGTCGGTGCAGGTTGATCCTCATTTGGGGTTACTGGGTAGCCCCAGAGGACAACGTTTTTTATCTGGAGGGCAGGCAGAGTGCTGCATTGTAGTTCTGGATTGCCTAACTGGTGGCCTTGTGGGCCAGTAGTCTGACGACAAAAGTCTGAGAACACAAGCTAGGCTTAGGTTTCTGGGTGAGGCCTTGGCAGGCACC